>NW_009939149.1:0-9907 GCF_000696875.1 Nestor notabilis | reverse complement strand
GCTCCGAGCGCCGGCTCCCTGCCCTCTGCCGCGTCCCTCCCTGGGGCTGGGGCGTGTGCGTGCGATGTTTGTTTGCTTTTGAAGAGAGAAAGAGCCTCGCATCGCTTTTACAAGCAAATACAGAACGCGCCAGCTACACAGATGCAGCGAATGAAAAGCTGAGCCTGCCGCTAAAGTTGCAGGTGCCCATACTTGAAACTGCAGGCTAAGAAACTTGTGAAAAATAAAACCTCTTACACAATTTCTGCTGGGCTCTAGGGCTGGTGGCGGTTTGTAGAACCACTCGGAAAGCAGCAATACCTGTCTTTTGCTCTGGGTGTTCCTTGGCACAATTATGAAAACAAACTGCTCCTGCAGCTCAGCTCCTTTCAACCAGTAATTAACCATTTATCCAACATCCCTTCCACTTCTTTCAGCATAGCTAAGATTTAAAGCAACACTGAAACAACGTTACACTCCGAATTTTCTGTTTCAGAACACAGGTTGCATCAAGGTACTCGGCAGATACCTGGGAGAACAGTTTATACCACATTTATGGCAAATAATAAATTACAATTTTAAAAGGCCATTTACATAAAGCTTCGACAAGCGTATAACATTTTAGTACATAGTTTAAAAACGTAAAAACAATCATAAAGTGTTTGGGGTTTTCCCATTCCACGTCTTTGCCCAAAAAGGAAAGATCCCTCAGGAAGGACTCCTCACACTCTCCCCCTGCTCCAGCATGGGGTCCCTCCCATGGCAGACAGTCCAATGTGAATCCTTCCCAGAGGCTGCAGTTCTTCATGAACTGCTCCAGCATGAGTCCCTTCCATGGGTGCAGTCCTTCGGGTACACTCTGCTCCAGTGGGGGTCCCCTGTGGGGTCACAAGTCCTGCAGCAAACCTGAAGGTAGCTGAAGTTGCCACGATTTTCCCCTCCCCCTCAAATATGTTATCCCAAAGGCGCTACCACCATGGCTGATGTGCTTGGTCTTGGCCAGCAGCGGGTCTGTCTTGGAGCCAGCTGGTATTGACGTTATTGGACACAAGGGAAGTTTCTGGCAGCTTCTCACAGAAGCCACCCCTGCAGGCACCAACCCAATACAACTAAGCAAAGCTTTTGCCTGTACAGCTTACACAGACACACTGCTTAGGAAATTTTAAGGAGTGTGATTTGTCATATGTCATATGGCTTGCAGCAGCTTCCAATGCTAGATGTGGACATAACATACGCTATCCAATATCATGGCATTTAAAAAACACACTGCAACGCAGCAAGCCAACTGTATCTACACACCCCCTTGATGTATGCAGCAGCCTTGCATTTGCTCTGTGCTCTGAGGTTTAAACACACATTTTCTTTAACGAGTCAATGCATTAATGTTTTCCTGCATATACAGTCATGTAGTCATGGAAGAAGCCAGGCTTTTGAATATGATACTGAATGCAGTTAAATTTCTTATTTCTCCATGTCATTATTCAACTTCTTCATTTCAGTGCTTGTCTCACTAATGCCTATGAAAACCTCTGAGACAGCAAAAGAAAATATAACGCTGCTTCACAGTGCCTACCATCAATTTCTTCAAAGCACAGAGCAGAGACCTCTGCTGAGGCTCTGAAGACATTGTAAACCTGCAGATAAATCAAAAGGATGACCAGATAAAATAGTGGCACAGAAATATCTGGTGGCCTTTTTTTAACATATCCCTTAAAAGGCAGATACACTGTGATGAAAAGGGTGCTGCTATTTTTGCAAAAGTAAGCACTTCACAAATGTTAGAGTCACTGACACCCAGGCAATGATGATACAATCTTTCAAGACATGACCACGAATCACTGTTAGTCTTCAGGACAAACCTGTCCTGGGAGTGAAATACCTGCTTACAAAAGCAAGGGAGTTAATGTTCACAACAAGCTCTTTGGGTCTTGTTCCTCAAGCCTCTATCTCACTGCTCTCAGTCCACAGCTCAGCTGTGCTTCTTGTAGCAGTAGCATTGCTATCCTGAGCAGGTCCTAGACATGGCCTTCCCGGAGCATCAGTGCCATGAAAAGCACAGCACTGGTCTGAGAGGCTTCTGCAGCGGTCACACTGTGCTACAGACCCTGATACCTGCTGCTGTACCTGTCAGAAAGGCTATTTTATTAGGCAATATAAGAGCAACAAATGCAGCAGAAGTGATTACCTTCTAATCATCTCTCAACCTCTGTGCCTCATTGCTTTGTGACCTCCTGACTTCTAGGGACCTACTGTATTTACAGAATTTGATGGCAAAGCTGGTAGAGAAACCAAAGAATGGGTAAAAGCGAGCAGCCTGGAAATCCTGCCTTTGTCACTAAATTGTTACCTGAACTTACTTAAATCATCTGAATCTCCATATATGGTATTCTCTACCTAATGTTCTCCTTCCTTCCCCCAGTTTGTGTCACTCTGAGTTTGGTTTACCAGTTAATTCAAATAAACAGTGGATTAATATCAACTGTTAAAAAAGATTAACAACGTCACCATAACATCATGCTACACACAGCCCCTGAAAAGAGTTTGTAAGTAGAATCAATACTCGAATGCTTGAAACCTTAGCACAAAAAAAATCACACAGCATAGGTGGGGAATATCAAGATCCTGCCAATTACTGGAAGAGAGGAAAAACATTATTAATAATTGCTGAGCTGTGCTGGCAGCCACTTTCCATTTTTAAGGATGGGGAGAGGGGGCACAGCACTGAACTTTCGAACCAGAACAAAGCCTCAGAATCCTATGCCACAAATGTTTGCTGTGAGGCAAATGCCATTCTGATGCCATTTTTGATGTTTCAGGCACACAACCAAGGGAATGGCCTCGCAGCCTTGCGTCCCCCTCCTCTGGTTTCTGGCTCACAGGCTGCCCCAACAACAAAATTAATGCCATTTTCATTGCATGATTTGATGAAAAGTGTTAAGTTCCTGTGGAACATTTCAAGTCTGATAAATGAGTGTTTCCCTGAAGAAAGCTTTCTGTCAGAATATATCCTGTAATCTGCAGACCCCTCCCTTGCATCTGTTTTCAAGATTAGCAGACTGCAGCTTTTCCCACCTGTTTTTTTATTCACTGATCAGGGATACAAGTGTCCCCTTTTTCAAGTCCTTGTCTCTGAAAGATGTGTTGCAAATGAAGGAAACTGTCCCATTAAGTACAATGCAAACAAAACAAGCCAATAAAATAAGCTTTTTGTACTCTTCAGCTTATCATAAACTCAAAAGGTCACTTCCGAGGTGAAGAGGATTACCAAAGTAATAGTTCTTAAAAACCTAACAGGAAAAAGCTTCCTACAGGTGATCATAATTGCAAACGTATTTAACCTATTTATGAGCATGTTAATTATAGAAGATCCATTCTTATCTACCTATATGCTGAATAAAAATGGAGTTCTCCAGAGATAAAGCTTGTGATTTAAATAAACACTGCATAGAAATTCAAATCTGACAGAAAAACAAGCAAATGCATGCAGGCAACCTGGATGTCCTTGTTTCTTAATTCTGAATTCCTGAAAATGCCAGACTATTGACCTCAGGCACCAGTGGTAAAGCACAGGATGTAGGTACATTATATGCATTTTATGTACACAGCACCATCTTACCTGGCCATATACTTACCTACATCTGGACATGTTGATCAAAGCAAGCTGAAATTTTACATGGAAAAAAAAGACTTGGAGGTTTCAATCATAAAGTGACAACATTTCTATGTAAAGTGCAGATGCTGATACACTGCCCAAACCAGCACCTACAGAAGGAAGTTTGGTATCTCTTTGCTCTCTCCATTTAACAATGTCTGCCATACCTGAGTGTTGGTTCAGTCCTACTCACCTCACACGCCCATGGATTTTCAAACCTCTTACCTTGTTCCTCTGTTCAACTTACTCCTCCTGAAGCACCTGCAAGTTTTCCACATCTCCAGAGAGCTGGGGGAAGTTAGTAATTTTCACGTGCTGTGAAATTTCATTGCTCCTGAGTCTTTTCTGCAACAATGCTACTTAGGGGGCTGGGTGGGTAGGCATGCATGGGGGTGGTATTGTTAAATAAAACTTTGCATGTGGTTGTTTTCAAGAAGCATTAAGTAAAATAAACAACAATAAAAAGAAAAACTTAACAGCAGCAATAAGGACCTAGCTTTTGTTGCACGATTCCAACAAAACTGAATCAGGGACTGTTCAAAGGGGAATACAGCAGCCCTTAACTCAAGACAAAATGCAATATGACATTATACTAATAAACATGACAATCCATTAAGTTTGTGGGACAAATCCCGGAAGCTTAAGTATTGTGAAACAATCAGGCATAGAGTACCAATGAAGAAGGAATAGATGCCAAGCTATATCAAAATCATTAAATACATAGCCAGTAAGCTTTCCTAAAACCCATTTAATGTAAAGTAAAACATGTATTTGTTTATACCCAGAAACAGGTCAAACTCATGTCCTTACCAAGCTTCTCAAAACATCTCATTGCTCTGTACTGCATCAGTTTTTTTAACAGGCATACCCCCTTACTTTCAGTCTTCAGGAGTCACTGCTGTCCTGTAATTAAGATGTGTTCTCCCAGCTCTGTTGACAAGAAATCCATCTTACTGCTGCCATTTATTGTCACTGATGAGTTGTTCACCTTTGGAGGTGAAAAGGGTCAAATGGATATTGTGATTCCTGGCCTGAAGTAGCCGCTGACAGCCTTTCATTTCCAAAGAGGACTTCTGCACGAGGTCAAAAGCCAAAAACCATGCTCCATAAAGGCTCTGCTGTCCCAGACCAGCAGAATAATTCCTAACTTCTCAGTCCCAGGAGAGCCTTCCCAGCTGTCAGCACCCTTCTTCCATGTATCTCCTTGCTCCCTCAACAGAAAACCAACAGCCACATGCCTGCAGAGAGGTTAATCCTTAAAGAGCTGCTTATGTTCTGGCAATCGCACACCCTACACAGACTTGTCAGGGGCTTGATCATCTTGTGTATTTCTCCATCAGTAGTCGAGGAACTAGCCATGCAACCTATGCTACTGTAAAACACAGGTTATAAACCATAAACCACAGAATTTTAAGGGCTCTGTGTATTTGGAGAAATAGATTCACCTGATCCCCAAACTTCTGCCTCCAAAATACAGTTGGAAGGCAAGCAAAATTCAGAAATCCACATGTGGAAGAATACACAAAAAACCAGTTTAACAAGGTGAATGAAGCTGTGTGCTGTGAGCAATGGCAAGTCTGAAGAAGGCTGAGGCAGCAAAACTCTCTGCTAACCCTGATTCAGCAAAGCACTTTTACATAGCCTTGCTTTATAGCACCTTCTTAAACTTAGCACTTTCCAGAGCCAAAGCTGACTGCCAGCAGCACATCCTTGCTGAGCAAATCATGAAAAGCAATTAGATTTCACCACGCAGCATAGCTACAGTGAGGCTAGAGTAGCAGGAGGGCAAAGGGAAGAAACTGAGTAAAACACTTGAAAGAAATAAATTAAAAAAAAAAAAAAAAAAAAAAAGGCAGGGAAGAATATAACCAAAAGGATATTTCAACTTTAACAACAGAAGACTAAGTTGGATGCAGCCTGTTATGAAATAAATTGCCTTACAGATGTTAGGAATCAAATACTTCTGAGAAAAGATTAAAACAACTCTTTGTCCTTCAGTATTTAAATTGATGAAAACAGATTTAAAAGAGAAAACACCTTCTCCTAAGAACCAGACTGCAGTAGAGGCTGCACCCTACTAGCTTTGGCAGCCAGCAGGAGCAATTTGCATCATCTTCCTTGGCATTATTCACTTATCACTCTGAATGCCATAAATGTTCCATAACCAGGATGAACTTTCACAAACAGTTAAAAACAACAGAAAGAAGTTTATAGTCCTTGTTGGCTTTGGCACTGGAGCTGTCAGAAACCACACTGAAGAGTGTTAAATATCCTGATTTATATTCCAATTGAATCAAGATAACATCTATGTAGAGAACACAATGTACCCTTCAGATGCACTACAGCTGTCAGATTAATTTTGTGGTGATATCCAATCCCTAGATGAGGCAGAGAGGTATGTAGGACACTGATCAAGTAAATGCCTGTGATTTTGGTTAGCTTTTTGTTCAGGCTGCTATACACTATTCTGCTATTCCAACCAGAAGCCATCCAGAGAACAGATTTATTTTTTTTAAGGTCCATTTTTTGCAATGTGTTGTCCAAAAGAAAAAAAAAAAAACAACCCAAACAGTTAAATGTACTTTGCAGAGTGATAGCAGAGGACATGCAGTAGAGTTTTGGTATCTTCTTAGTATCTCTGTCCACCCATGCACCCTGTCTTAATGTGACTGTGCAGTGAACGCTGCCCTTCCATGCCTCAGGACAGCATGTGTAATAAGGAAAAGAACACTTACCTGTGGTATGAGGATAAAGCATATTGGCAGTTGTAAAGACCTAAATGAGAAAGAACTGGGAACTGCAGAAAAACAAGCCCTTCAGGGAGAGGGGAACAATATACAATTTGCAAGTTAGGCATCAAAGCGTAAAAACTGCATTGTCCAGACTTCCAAAGATTTGTACCAGCAAGACTCAGAGCTCTGAGTCAGGTCAGCATTGCCTTTCTCAATCCAAATGCGTGCAGAAATCCAATTGAGGGCAGAAATCCTTGCTTTTAAGGGCTGGGTTGCTTCACGCAGATCACTGGGATGGCAACATTGCCCCCGGCTATGCTGAGGCTGTGAGCAGGACAGGATATGCAGCAATGGGGCTGCTGCATTAAGTATCAAGGGAGGGTGTGTTGTAAGCAAACACCCTTTTGCTTTTTTGTAATCAATTCCATGTGATGAGTAGTTTCCACAGGACAAGGGGCTGTTCTCCCCAGTGAGAATCACAGAATCACTTAGGTTGGAAAAGGACATTAAGATCATGCAGCCTATCCATTAGCTAGCATTACCACGTCCACCACTAAAAAGTGTCCCTAAGTGCTATGTCTACATGAGGGTCACATTGACAACCAGTGTTAAACACTGTTTCGCAGCAGATTGTGGTTTACCAAAGAATTGATGCCTTTTGTAAAGACAGAATGTTAGATATGAAACTCCTCCTCTCCCACTCGGTCATTATGATGCTTACTGTTTTTAAATCTCTCGGAATTTGTCACAGCACCTGGGAAGCCAGGAATACATTAAATTATTCATACCTCTTGCTGCTGCTCTTGTCATCCTTACGTTCCATTATGATGCTTTCAGGTGAGTCAGCTCAAGAAAGATGGAGTATCTTCAGCTGGAAGAGGAAAAAAGATATTCAACATCTTTTTTACAACAGAACAGCACATTGTACTCAGTAGATGTCACCCAAGCTTTGCTTTAACAGTTGCAAAGGCCAACCCAGGAACATCCTTCCTCAGAGTCAGCAGAGAGAAAAAATGGAAAGTCAAACGAGCAACATGAAAAATCATTGGTTTCCAAAGCAGTGAATCATTGCAGTACAATGATGTCCAGAACGTCTCTTACACCAACCAACATGTGCAATCTAAATGTTTCCTTTGTGTGTGTGTCTGCGCACAGTCTCCAAAATTATTTTTCACTGCAAAATTTAAGAGCTACACAATACTCACCCCTCCTGCACTCTCCTGAAGGCATTTCAGAGTTGTGTGGATCCCTCAATTCTCCCTAGCAGTCTAAATCATCTTTCAATTATGTTGAGGATGATGGCGTGAAATACAACATGGCAGGAAGGTTAGATGCTTACCCAAGACAACAAATCATTTGAATTTTTGCTGTTTGCTAGGTTGACAGATTTCTCCACAATTCTCAATACTGATAGGCTGAGGCACAATCTCTGCATCAAACATACTTACAGTTCAAGACACTGAGTTCTGGAAAAGCTTGTAAATGCTGGGAATGCTCCTGTAAACACTTCTGTTGGTTTCAGAGAGACCTGTTAGTCCCACAAACAAGCCACAAACATTCATTACTATATTGTAATGAGTGTTTGCAGAGATTGGCCTTAACTGTTTAGGAACAACAAAATACATTTAGTAATCATCTGTCTGGAACAGCAAGGCAACAGAAGCCCCCATGTGACACTGATTCTCATGGCAGGTTTCTCAAAGGACTAGCAGCTACCTAAGCCAGTATCTGTGCCAATCTCTGCTGAGCCCTTCACCATTGAAACGAGGGAGCTACATGGCAGCTGGATGAATACCTGCCTAAAGCAAAGGAGCCTGGGTCAGGATCTCCAGGGAGCTATGCACGGAGCCTGGATTTTTTTAGGAATGCCAGGATGAATGGGAGAACCAAGATACCCATTTTCCTCTTCCCCCAGCAGTGACGCTGCATTTCAGGTCAGCTCTTAAAGAGAACTACAGGCTTGGCCAAGAGCATGACAAACCAGGCTATAGGCTCCAGAACAGTTGGTTCTACTTTAACAATAAATATGCCATTAGGGCACTCCCTTCAGACAACCAGACAGCCCTCTGATGAATGGAAACATTCGTGGAAAGGGGAAGGAGTGAAGAGGAAAAACAAGCATTAAAGATACAGCTATAGATTAAAAGGTAACACCAAATAAAAATTCAAAGCAGTGATGTTCAGGAAGCAAGGAGGAAACAGAAAGAGAAGGACGTTGCAGCAATTACTGCAAGAGAGTGACTCCTCATGTCACTAACAGCAGAAGAAAGGAAGCCTGGAAACACAATGAAATGGAGAGCAAGCCTAGATTAAAGTGCAAGAACACCTTAAGTAGAAGCAACGTATCTCCAACAGGAAGAAATACAACTGAAAATGTTTATATTTCAGTTTGTGACATTCATTTGCAGCATTTCACGCTCCTGAGGGAGCGAAATGATTTATGGCTGGGGAAGAGGCCACAGCAGCATTATGTGAAACTTTGTGAACCCACTTAGATCAACTGATACTAAACAGGAGCACAGATGCTTTGATGAATAGATGAAGCAGCTGATCTCTGGATCATGGTTTTAATCCCAGGTAAGATACCATCAGATAACCCTTCTGCAAGCCACAGAAAGATACATATGGGAAAGATGGGAATCCTGTCAGGCACCCACCTCAACCTGCAGCTAGTAAGACTAAGTAATAAACATGCATACTAAGTTTACAGATCTGAAAGCAAACAAACCCTTAATATTTGTTCCCTCCTAAGAACCATGAAAAATGTAACCTTTGCTGGTAAATAAACAGCCTTAAAAGAACAAGGTGCCCAACTGAATTTAAAAATAAATGAAGGTACGAGAAGTAGGAAGCACGTATGGGAAGAAAAAACTCCAACACTGTTTCCATTTCTCTTTCTTTAATTCTACACTCCTGGTCTCCAAATGTTCAGAGGAGTTTCCTCAGCCACTGCATGGACATCACATTGTAGTAACATAGGCAGAGAGATGCATATACACATTTGACTAAACAGGCAGTTGGGGAAGCCTGCTCTGTCACCAACTTATCCTTAATACGGCCATGAAGCATGTGAGTGTCCAGCAGTAAAATCCAGATTTCACTAAACAATCCAAGTTTTGCAAGTGCTTTTGACAGGGCCAGGTTTTCAACCATCTTGATGCAGCATCAATTTGAGATGGCATGGGCATTATTAAGCTGACATATTTCAACAAGTCATAAACGCCTTTGCTTTTATTTTCAGCGAACAAGCTATGTATATAAACACGACCTTTCCTACCTGATGTCTATTAGCCTAGCTGGTTAATTTAGTCAGGATGTCTTGTCTCGTTCTAAAAGCAACTGCATTAACTTACACAACGGGAGGTGCCACAGCGGGCAGACAAATCCGTGCAGCAGCCAAGGGAACTCGTTGGGGAACTTGGCTGCGGCAACTCTGATAACACACCTTCCCGCAGGTGAGCCGCCTTTCGAGTTACCACCTCCTTAACCCGAGCGGACACGGCGCTTCTGCGCCCGTGCACCGGCGCGGCGCCCCTCAGCAACC
>NW_009939148.1:243-5166 GCF_000696875.1 Nestor notabilis | reverse complement strand
AATATTAAAAAAATATTAAAAAATAAAGATTTTAAGAGGTTAAAGTAGATTTGGGTTTGGCTCTTTGTCAGCTTGCCCTTGCTGGGTCCATTTGCTCTGATACTCCCTTCTCTATTAGAGGCCAGGGCACAGAAGAAGCAACAGAAAGCTGTGATATCTCTATAACCCTTCATCTGGAGAAACCAGCTCTCAAAGAACAATTCATTCCCATGGGTATTTAATCCCTGACTGCCTGGCTAATCAGAGGGCAAAGGATGGCTTGCTGATGGAAACATCTCCATCGTTGTGCTTGGAGGCTCCAATCAGCAGGAGCTGTTCCTTCCCAACCCATAAATCAATGTCTCGAGCAGTTCTTATCCTCAATCGTGATCCAAGTAGAGGGAAACACAGGGTGAGGGAAAGCAGAGACCTGTGCTAGACTCATTTCAGCTGAAATCAAAACACAGACACACACAGTATGGCATGTACCTGGGACAGGAGCCCAGATCTTCGGATATTTTAATTTCAACCCTCCCTCCCCCTATTTTTGGATATCCTCTTGACAAATCACTTTAACAGTTTTATTTACAGTAATAAAAATAAATTACTCTTACAGATGAATGTATAATATTATACACAATAGAGATACAGTGCAATAACAGCATTTTTTTTTTTCTCACTCGTTCATAAAGTGCATCGAAGGGGCTTGATTTAACCAGAATTGAATGATAACTGTACATTTTTCATTGAGATCAACTTTCCCAGTCAAGGTTAATGAAAACACATCAAAATAAGTTGCTGTTCTGATTGCTGTGCAGTGGCCTTGTTCCTGCGGAAGCAGATAGGCCTAGGAATAGCAGGATTGGGAATGGGGATGATCAACTCCCTCCATGCTAGAGGGTTCACTTTCTGGGGAGAGTGTTTTTCCTGCCTGGGGCCTCAGTCTGACCTACTCATAAGGGCCATCAGAAACAAGCCCACTCCTCGTCACTCTCTACGTGGTGTGAAGGAAAAGCAAAGCAGAGCCCAGAGCCTAGGCTGCAGCAGACTCAAAAGGACTCCTGCTTTGCCACCAGTGGCCAGCACTACCTCTCATCCTTAGCCAGATACTGCCCAGTTGGAAAAGAGCCTTTCCTGGGACAAGCCAGATGTTTTCTAGCTCCCAGATCCTGCAATAAGGCCATAAACCTGTGCTTGTGATTTCAGTGTCTGTTGATACAGTGTGCTGCCAGACATCCAGCATCCTGCCCGCTGCAGCGTGCTCAAATTGTGAAGGAGCAACCTTGCTTTAGACACAATTCCGCTCTACATCAGGCAGGATTTGTGAAGGCAACTATTACCCTTGGGGTTGGAGACAATTTATTCCCATCCCTCAAAGTCAGGGACAAAAAAGAGCTTTGGGCCACCCATTCTTATTTGGGTCTTTGCTGAAAATCCATTTTATGTCTATGATGTTCTGTATTGCAGAGTTTTCCAATAGGAATGGGACAGCTCCATTCCTAGGGATGCAGGGACAGCGGGAAGGGCGGCTCTCAGGAGATTTTGCAGTAGGCAACTGCTTTGTTAACAGAAAAGGTGCAAATGATACATGCGAAGTCATCACCTTGACCGCCTCACTGAGAGGAGAGGTTGCACGTGAATGAATGCAGGTACAAGGAAATACCATGTGCATTGAACAGTTATTCCTGACAGTTAAAAACTGAGCTGTTAATTAATTGTTAACAATTATGTAAGTCATCAATGCTGGTCAGTACACATCAATACAAGTGATTACCAAGATCAACATCTTTTTCAAGACCTCCCCACCCCAAATTGGATGCTCTACAAGAAAGAGGTACTCCATCGCCTACTGAGAACAGTAATGGTTTCTGGGATTCTAGTCAAAGTTCAATTAAAACTCTGTTCGAGATGAACAAATTGTGGCTGCCACATCAGGACTGAGATATCCACTGCTGGTTACTGAAATTAAGTTGGTTAAAAAGAGGTGTTTTCATGGCTCAGACTCCCAAACTGAACAAAATGGGGGGAAAATCCAAAAGCAAACCCCTTTGTTGGCAGAATCTATACATTTTATCAGCCTTTTTTAAATTATCATTGCTCAGTTGAAACACGCTGGGACAGGGAAAAGGGCTTGTTGCAAATGCACAAGCTCACACTCACCCCTAACACAGCCCCATGAAACTCAGGGCATTCATGCAGCTGTGGTTTTGTCCCATCCAATGATGTCCCTGGCCTTTTCACAGTATATTTGAGGAATGCTTTCTCTTTTCTTTCTCCCCCTCACCCTTTTCTCATCCCCTCGACTAGAACAGCCACCACTGGCACAGAAAGCATTTCATACCTATGTTCTGCTTGCAACTCACGGTAGAAAAAGCCAAAGAGCAGCAGAAACCTGTGAGTAAGTCAACCAAATAAGCAGTGGATTAATTTCCCTGGCTACACTGATCTTTGCCATAGGGCTGGCTAGACACCCCATGTTCTGCTTGTTTCTACTGCTGTAGATCTAGACCAGCTCCTGTAGGGCTCAGAAGTGACATGAGTGTAAGCAAGTCCCCGGCCCTTCATCTTTTGTCAAAAGCTATTTGCAAAGCCCAGTTTTTGAAGGTACAATGACAAGATCTGGGCCATTCACCAGGATAAGGACATGGAGGTCTTTCCAAACCGAATTCTGACCATCCCTCTCCAAGGAGTCCCAGTTTCCACCTGGAGTGGCCACAGGAGGATTCAATGTGTCGGAAAACCCCTTCCGTTTTCCAGTGTTCCTCTCGTTGTTGGTACCACATCCACATGTGATACCATTATATTCATGGGAGCTGCTCCTTACTTTTGGCAACACAACCTCATCCAAAGTCAGGCTCTGTATTCTGTACTGAACATGTCCCAAAGCCAGCACTGATGGACACCAAACACCAGGGCACTCCCACCCTGCACACAGCATCGCTAACTTGGTAGATATTTGAAGGTCTTAAGTTAGGTCTCCTGATGTCCAACATAAGGAGGCTCCAACATCCTCACTGATATCCAACATTGCCACACAAAACTTCCTCCAGTAAAAGAAACAAAGCACATTAAACAAACACCACCAAAGCAAAGGCGCAGTCAAATAGTCAGAGATTTCTGCAGCGCGATGAATGGCAGGGAGCTTCTACCTGTTCATCTGCTTCCTCATTTCACCTTGTTTCTCTCTCTTTCACTGATAAAAAAGGAGAGGAAAACCAGCAAAGGAAAAACCACCTAGAAAACGCATTTCTTTTTACATAGTGGAAAGACTGCAAAAAGCCAATTTATCAACATGTTCTTTAGAGATCTCTTGAGACTGCCTGAAGCTTACCAGGTGTTTTAACAACCTCCATGGCCACCTTTAACAGACTCCAAGAGAAGGATCCTAGACCATCACTTAAAAGTATTAGATGAGCATTTTATACTAAATCTGAGCACACAAAATACCTGTGCCACATCCTGATCCTGACTGTGAGTTGAACGAGTGCAGTAGAATAGAAGTCTCCTTAGTGCAAGGAGCAGATTTCAGTTGGCCTGTGTCAAAGTTGCTGTACACGTGTTTGGGTGAGCACCAGGCTTTTCAGTGAGGACACCTCCACCTCCTCTCTGACTTCACTGTCTGATAAGGGCTGTATCCTCAGCTTTAGCTCCTCACGACTCAAATCTTTCCCCTGCTGCTGTGGAGGGAAATGATTTTCCATTGACCCTTGTATGCCTTTGTTAAAGCTTATCAATAGATCCCTCAAACTGAGACCAGTTTCAAGTGTACACTTAAACTCTAAAAAGAACATGGTTAAAATCAAAACCTTCAGCAACAGGGAATTGACTGGAAAGCCAAGAAAATGCAACTTTTTCATGTCAAGGTTTCTCTAGAGCTGACTAGTCAATACTACACTTCATTTAAAGATACAAAATGAGCTGCCCGTGGAAACAAAGGCTGTCTTCTAGAGAGGGTTGTATAAAAATGTTTAAAAATGCTCACAACCTCTCAAAAATGGTTTAAACTAACTGTGCCTTGAATTTTCACACTGAGGAACTGCAGGGACCTGGCTGTGAGAAACCAGAGAAACAAAATGAGCAGAGAAAAGTGTTTCTATACATATTATCCTTTCTTATATATATTTACTTTAAAACATACGCTGATTCAACACGGTGCCTACTGCTCATTGCCCAAGGTATTCAAATGAGAGAAGTGAAAACAAAGAGACTGGCCACCTTTCAAAGGCAGGCAGTAAGTCCAAGCCCCAGGCACACTTTGGAGATCCATAGCTTTCCCATGTGCACTTAGCTCTGAGGAGCAGGAAATTCATTGCACAGACCCAGAGAGAAAACACAGTTGTGTCTGTACCGAGCCACAGAGTGGCTTTGCACTACAACCTCACAGAGATGAGGCATTTCTGTTTTCCACAGCATTCCACTGTACACGCTTGTTTTGGTGGTGGTGCCATCGGATGGTGTTGCTAGGAACATTGGTCTGTGTTGCCCATGGTGCAGCAGAACCAAGTTCCTGCTTTGAAGATGGGCATTTTGGATGCTGGAGATCACAGCATCTTTAAAGGAGAGCAAGGCATTTGGGACACCACTGGTGGGGGTCTCCTGCCTCAACCATTGAGCTGCTACTGCACTGGGCCCCAGAGCAGCACCCAGCACCCGAGCACCCTGAGCCACCCCAAATGCTTCACCCCCAGCCCTGCCACCTCTCTGAAGGCTTCTGGGTTTCTTGCTTGCTTTTTAAGTGAGCACACGATTCTCAGCCAAAAGAAAGCACAAGGTAAAGGACACTTCATCATGGTCTCACTAACACACAAAGCACATGACACAGCAGAGGAATGTGAGGGTGCTTTAGCTTCTCCGGTGAAGCAAATTAAACTGGTAGCATCCGGAATAACACGTGTGATGACAGAGGCTTCCCTCTAGGGGACCCCAGCAAGCCCGGACCCGTCT
>NW_009939148.1:0-212 GCF_000696875.1 Nestor notabilis | reverse complement strand
CCCGTAACCGAGCCGTGTGGAAGCGAGCGCAGCCGGGGGAGCACATCACCCCACGGCCCCACACCGGGAGGGGGAGAGACCTTCCTGGCCCCCCAAAGAGCCTTGGGGTGCGGAGGACCCCGGCTGCCCCCCCGCTGCACACCTGAGCCCCCAGTCACCTTTTTGTCCCCTTTTTTTTTTGGGGGGGTGGCAAGGAAATGGATTCCCCGGGT
>NW_009939147.1:683-936 GCF_000696875.1 Nestor notabilis | reverse complement strand
CCTGCCGGCGGTGCCAGGCCACATGGCCGTGCCAAACGGCCCTGCCACGCAGCCAGGCCAGGCCAGAGAGCTGCTGGAGAGCTGTGCCGGGCCGTTGTGCCACGCTACAGAGCCACGGCGAGTCGCCAAGCTGGGTGGCTGTGCTGTGCCGGCTAGATGTGCCGGATGGATGTGCTGGATAACCGTGCCGTGCCGGATAGCCATGCCGTGCCACATAGCCATGCCGTGCCACATAGCCATGCTGTGCCAGATA
>NW_009939147.1:0-261 GCF_000696875.1 Nestor notabilis | reverse complement strand
CTGTATAGCCGTGCCGGATAGCCATGCCGTGCCAGATAGCCATGCCGTGCCGGATAGCCATGCTGTGCCACATAGCCATGCTGTGCCAGATAGTTGTGCTGGATAGCCGGGCCGGATAGCCATGCCATGCCAGGTAGCTGTGCTGTGCCAGATAGGCATGCTGTGCTAGATAGGCATGCCGGATAGCCGTGCTGTGCCGGATAGGCATGCTGTGCCAGATAGCCATGGCAGATAGCCATGCCGGATAGCCATGCCGGATAG
>NW_009939146.1:0-18239 GCF_000696875.1 Nestor notabilis | reverse complement strand
CTGGGCTCCAGGGGATGGGGAGCTGAATTTTTCCCCTCCCTTTTCAGGAGCAACGGCTGCGTGCGTGAAGCTTCAAGCTGAGGTGCTCAGTAACAGGGTTCGGGGCGATGCCGAGCCTCGCTGCCCCCGGTGAAGTGGTGTGAAGGGGCTCTGGGGGTGAGAAAGCAGGCTGTGACAGAAAGATGAACGTTTGCTTGCTTTGTGATGCTAGCTTGGAAAAGTGCTGAAGGGTTACAGTCGAGTCTTGGCTGCATCCAACCAAATGAAGTCCTGCCTTCATTCAGACGAAGAGTTTTCTTGCCTTTGTTTCTACTAGGGCCAAAATTCCATCTCAGCCACCTCCCTGTGGCATTGTTGAATTGCTTTGTGTCCAGATGTTGTCTTTTCAGATGTTTCATGATGATACAGAGATTAGAGGTGGAGTCATCAGTTTTTCTGTGAAACCTCCTCAATATCAGTTTGACAGCCTTGTAAAGCCCCTCTGAAGCATCAGGGAACCCTGCAATTGGGCTGATGTCTTTTGCATTTAGCCTTGCCTAGCACAGTGCTTAGGGTAAAATAGTAGTCTGACGTAAGGATTAATTTTAGGTGACTTCCTCATCTTCAGGTTTTGTGAGACTTCCCTGTCTGGTCACCAAGATATCCAGCCACAGTGATTGCTGTATAGCTGCCTGTTTCTTGTTCATGTTTCACCCTCAGGTTTGTGTTTGTAGGCAATCATCTCGGCGAATGCACATATGGACAGGTCAATGTGTATTAATGTTAATGTGTTTGAGTTGCTGTGGTTCTTGTCAAAGAACCACAAAAGTCAATGGACTTTTGGGTCCATTGAAAAAGAATAGCAGATAAAGCTGGGATAGTTTCTGCATAAATATTTCAAGCTTGTTTAGTTTTGCATGTGTTATGAGTTATCCAGCTGGCATGTGGGCTAATGTCTGTCTATGACAAGAGTATAATCATGATGGCAGCGTAAATGAATTTCTGGCTGATGTTCTTATGCCAGCAGCACTGCTAGTTAGTACCAGGGTTTGTCTGTTTAGACCTTTGTTAATGAAGCCAGAACTACTTATGTAGGCGTTAAGGTATAGTAGACCTTTCCTAGGGAAAGATGCAAGGACTCTTTGCAGCTGGAAATGAAGTCAAATCAGTAACATTTGCACTGATTAAAACATCTTTGCTGTTGCCTAAGGAGCTTTAGTGGTAAATCCTGCGCCTCTTGTGCTCATGTGGTGATACCCAGGTATTGCAAGGAGTTTCGGGCTATCTGGGTTTACACTACTCTTGTGCAGCTGGCAAGTTGTCTGCAGGGTGGCTAACTGCTGGGAAATCCCTTTCTCCTCGCACCAGTAGTAGGGTGGAGATGCTCGAACACTGATGAAAGCTTAACAGCAATAGGAGACCTGAACTTCATCCATACAAGGTGTATGGGAAAGGTACTCACACCCAGTGCAAGAGTATGAATCATTTTGGTGGTTTTGCTGATCGATTCTCACTGCCATTATGCACACCAGGCTTTTCCTTACTGGCAAAGGCTGTATAACCTGTGAGCCAGTAAGACCTCAGCAGGGTCTTTCTGAAGACATCCCGTAAGTTGTCTGTGAGCAGCTGCAGCAGTTATCAGTCAGAATTTGGGATGGAACACTTATGAAACTGGATTGGTGGAAACCCTATGGGCTTTGGGCTTAGATACTTAATGGGCCTTGCTATTTGGTGACATGGTCCTGTTCCTGCCTGTTATCTGTGGCATTTGTTATTGCGTGGGCTTCATATGTTGGTTTTGAGTCTGAATGGATTCTGACTTCACCAAATATGTCCCAAATTTAGAAGACCATTAAATTTTTGTAATATATTAGTGGCAAACTTCCTCCTAATCTCTTGCTTGGGTGTATCCAGAAGGTAGTCTACAGCATGGGAGGATGGTCTGTGACCTTGATGTGCTGACAGTCTTGTGCTGTGGCTGACATCCTAGGGTTAAACTGACCAAACAGTTCTATCAGCCTGAAGCTTCCCATGCAAAAGCCACTGTTTTACCAAATATCAGTGAGGTGCTGCCCAGGTTGGGTAATTTCTGAACAAGCTAACTCATGTGCTGCAGTGATGTTGGCAAGGCCAAGCAATCAGTGTGGATCTGTGCTGTGGTGGCTGTATCCATTTTTAACTTTGCTCAGAGGCCCTGCCTCAGTTGTCTGCACTGGCACTTGAGACATGTTTTGGTAGCTAAACTACTAATCCTAAGGGAGCTGTCTCAAAACTATCACTAGTGGAAACAGCATGTATTATGCCAGTAAGAGACTACTTGTGGGCATAAGACAAGCTATACTCCACTTGGTATCTTTAATAAAATCATGCATGGTGTTCTTATCTATTCTTTTAACCCTTGTCCTCAGAGATTAGGTGATAAGACCTGTTCATGTGAACCAGGATCTTGTCTGACAAAAATTTTTATCTTTTTCCTATACACTCCGGCTTATTTATAGCTGTTTGTGCCTCAAACTCAAGACAAATCTGTTTTTCATACAAGCTTGAATGGCCTACACTTGGACTGATGCTCATTTGTGTTTTTTAAAAAGGGTTTCACTGAATGTTTTCTTGCATAGCAGCTGTCAGACTGAGCCTGGTAGTGGTTCTTATCTCTAACAGTGTTCCAAACCCAGTTTTCTTTACCTCTGAGCCCCTGTGTAAATGCAAGCAATAAATCTGAAGGATTCAGTCCTAATGAACATGAATAAGTCTATCTAAAAACAAATAACCCCCCCTCCCCCAACTTTATCACCATTGCTAAGGAGGTGTCCAGGTCTCGGGAAGCTTGTTGCCATATAACAAGTTCTTCATTTTATTATCACTGAGTGATGGGGACTTTTTTTTTATCCCCCAGAGATGCTTGTGTAAAGTCCTGCTTTTAGGATTTGTTTTACCTTTTTTGGGTGGACCTCAAACTCTTTTCTTCCCTATGCTGCTTTTATTGTTTGGATCCTTTCCCTAGTTCATCCTTGCTGCTTTCTGGAGGCTTCCATTGTACCCATGTCACCACAAAAGCTGTGGTGGTGGCAGCACTGCTCCTCGGAGAAACACAGTTGGTGGTGGGCAGTGGGGAGTTTTCTTATGGCATTTGCACTGCTGGGCCATAAATAGGCCACTCTTTCTCTCTCTCTGAGAGGAGTTAGGTCAGTGGTGCCCTTAGGGGTATCCCTCTTCCCCCTCCCCAAGCTTTATTCTTTCCTAATACCTTATTGACAGGCTTCCTGTGATACCAATGACTCATGATGGTGTGAGGTGACACCAATACCATGCTACACTCTTCCCCTTCTCCTGCAGCCTCTGAGAGTTCTCTCTGTTCAAACCACCTGGGAGTCTGCTATTTTCCCCTTGGTCACATAAGAAGCAAGGAAATGGCTAATATAAGTGAGAAGCTGCTCTTGAGAATTGTTGTGCTCATCTCAAAACAATCAGAACTGCTGAAAATGTTCATCAGAAAATGTATAGTCCTGTATTAAAAATCTTGTTTGAATACATAACCTGCTCTGCAATGTGATTAGGCCATCAACACGCTAGGTAAGGAGGCCATTTTGCCACAGTCCTGGGAAAAGGTTAATCCCTGAAAGGTACAAAACAAAGTGTGACCTCATGAAGCAAAACATCTGAGCCCCAAAGCTGCTTTTCTTTCTCCCAGCTGTATCAGGCAATCTTATAAAAGATATCTAAGCAAAATACCTCGCTTGCATTGTAATGTCAAGAGGATTGCTTTTGAATTATTTTGTCTTTATAGTTTGAGTTATTAGCATAAACATACCTTTTACCATGTAATCAGATCTATGATGTGAACTTACTTTGTTGCAATTCAACTCTGAGTCCAAAAATCATTACTGCAGTTACTTGCTAAACCAAATTAATTATAATAACTTCTCAAAGAGGCTGAGAGAAGAAAAACTTCACTATTCACTTTTTTCCTTATGAGTGCAGTTTTACAAGTAGTTGAGTAATGGTCTGGATGGTCATGCGTTTGGTGGTGAACAAGGTTATGACATAGCACTTTGTTGCAACATATACATGGGCAGTACAACCTGCTGAAGGCAATGCCTGATTGTCACACAAACAATTTATCCAATGGGATTCAAAGTTATATCAGTGCTTTACAATATTTCATCTTATTTCAGGAAAAGAATGTACGCAGGATGAAAGCACAGCTGCAGCAATCTTTGCTGTTCAAATGGATGACTATTTAGGAGGCAAGCCTGTGCAGAGTAGAGAAATTCAAGGATATGAATCTACTGAGTTTGTGGGCTACTTCAAAGGAGGAATTAAATACAAGGTAAAGATCCAGCTGTCAAAATGTATCCTAAAAATATATGTAACATTGTGCCCTACATAAAACATTTTGCTTTGTAAATGGGAAGTTTAAAAATCGTTTCTCAATGCTTAGCAGTTTTAGATCTGAACTACCTATTTTAAACTATAGGAGATCCAGTAATTGTACAGAAAGCAACAGCTTGTTTACCAGTGCCTCTTTGGATATGTAAAAACCTTTCCCAATGATTCCTCCCTACCACCCAAAAAACTCAAGCTATCATGAGGTTTCATACCTGTGTCTAAGGGAGCTCACAACAGGGACTCTGTGTTTGGGAGATAATAAATATCATGGAATATTCTATGTTGTAGACTGAATAATTTTGTTCAAATGCAGAACCCAATGTGCTTAAGTGGTTAAGAACATGAACAGAGTGGAAACAGCCAAAACCTCTCTTTAGACTAAAACCAGTGCTTTTGCAGTCCTACTGCAGGTTTTTCCTTAGAGGTAGATAAAAAAACCCTCCCAAATACTTTTAATGATTTTTTTTTTTTAAAGGTGTAGTGTCAGCCCCCTTGTGTTGCTTCCAGAAGCTGGATCTTTGGAAAGAATTTGTTTTGCGACATCTGTGTTGCTTTTTAAGAATAAAGTAGTGTATCTCCTGAAAATGTTCCCATAGTAGGAGCTCTAGGAGCTGTTGCTCAGTCAGCTTTTTTTTCCCAACTTGTTATAGTCTAAACAAGCAATTTTAAGCTTCTAATTCTGCTTGCATAAGAGACCTTGGCAGTGACCTGGCCACTCTCTTACTTTTTTCTTTCTTTGTAATTTCAAGAGCCAATTTCTATTCCATCTAAAGGTCCAGGTCTTCTAGTGGAGTGGAGATACTCCCTCACAGAGGCAGACAGCCAGGCCAGTTTAAAGCAATAATTTATGCTTAAATTTAGAGTTTATAGATTGTAAATCAACAGTTTGGTCTCGCTTCTCCCAGTTTGGTGCTCCTTGCTAGGTTCCCTCCTATGTGGCAAATATTCCCGTTGGAGTTACAGAGCTGCTACACATAACCAGGCACTAAAACCACCCAGACCTCTGAGATGTAAGGAAATTGTGGAAAACTTATACAAGAGCTGCATATTCTTCTTTTCCTCAGCCCTTATTTGACAACCTACTGACCTTTGTCCTAACATTGTGGTTCAGTATTACCTCATTCTCTGGATGATGCAGCAGAGTGCTTTAAATCCTGTGCTTTCCCTTTGCCCACTCATCTGAACATCCTTTGAAGCATGGTGATGTCTGCTCCCTCTGATAAAGGTTCACACCTGAGGGTTGAGCAGCAGCAACAGTGTTTCCTGTGTCTGTCTGGTTTGTGGTCAGCACTGCTAAACAGTATATTGGCTCTCTTCTCACTGCATAAACTATTTTTTTTCTCCTCATAGCTCCTCACTTGTAGCATAAAGTTTGCCAAATTCAAGCTGAAATAAAGCTTGCTGCTTTGTTTTGTTTTATTCAGGCAGGTGGTGTTGCCTCTGGATTTAATCATGTTGTTACTAATGATCTGAGTGCCCAAAGGCTTTTGCATATCAAGGGCCGGAGAGTTGTAAGAGCCACAGAAGTCCCGCTGACTTGGACCAGCTTCAGCAAAGGAGATTGTTTCATTATTGACCTTGGAATGGTAAGTCTTTCCTAGAGCAAAACACACTGAAAAGTAAGAGATGCAGCATCTCTTCTAAGGTCTGGATCATCCCCTAAAACGCACAAGTAATTTTGTTTCTCAAACTAGCAGAAAGAATTTCCTTCAGAAAATCAGTTTGTGTTACAACACTTTGAAGGTTTAAAACTGATGTAAATGTTTTCTGAAGCATGCACCATTTATCTTTCAGGAACCAGTTCTCTTTCTCACTCTAGGCATTGGCGTATTTTACTACTGATATTTGAACCTTAAGCTGTTCACAATAAGTTCTGACTTTGGCACTACCCACCAGCTGAATGAGATCAGTGCTAGAAATATGGGTAGAACACAGTTTGGACCTTTCTCTTAAGAGTATTTCTCCAACCCTAACTATTCTATGATTCTATATTTATAAAACTCTCATTGTGTGTTAAATAGCTGCAAAAGCAGTTGTGTTGTTAAACTTGTCATATAAAGTGTTAATAAACTACTTGAATATTTTGAGATCTCTTGAGAAGCAATCCTGTACTTCAAGGCTTTCTGTTGAAAGCAAGTAGAGACAGTGCAGTAGCATACGGACAGATAATTTTGCTTGCTTATCTGCAAGGCAGCATCTGCTGTTGGACCTAGCTGTGATGCTTCACAAAGGAAATGGTCAGCTACTTTAGCAAGATTTCAGAGAAGAGTTCCCTGCCCTATTGAAAAAAAGGAGTTCTTCTGAACTCATGTTACACATGTGGCTTTTTTTTCTCTAAAAAGCATCCCCTGGTGTGACAATTGAAGTTGTTAGTATCAAGTAGCTATATCGATTATGCCTGTTTGATTTTTATAATGCTTAGGAGCCTTCAGACAGAACACCAGCCAGTGTTTTCCCAACATTGTCCCATTTCTCCTGTGGCAGTGTGGTCTAATCATCTGAAACAGTCTAGTGATCAGTATCCCAACACTTATCTCTCAATGTCAATTTGCATAGAAGACCTAAATCATCTATTCCATTTCAAAGCTGATGCATAGGAGATGGCCAATTTGGAACTAAATATATAAAGTGCTTCTTTTGCAGTCAGGCTGTCCCAGGGCTTGAGTTTTCTGGAGCTCACGTCCCATGAACATGCTGTGGAACTGGTGTACTCCATGAATTTGACTTATCCTGACCCTCATTGTGCTACAGCTGCCTATTTCACCTAAAGTAATTACTCAGGTCATGCTGCAGACATGACAGCAACACTAATACAAGTAATATATAGTGTTGTTACATGTGTATCTTAGTGTTCATCCATTTTGATGATATTTGTTGAGAGGAGAGCACTGTCACTAAATTTAGGTGCTGTACAGCTTCACTTCTAATAGTCAATGTACATCGTGAGCCTTTTTACTTTTCTTAGTGCAACATCACTCTGGTTTCGGATTTCCTGTTTGACAAGACAGGTCAAGCAGCAATGCAACCCTGTGCCTTTGTAGGAAGAAAGATTAGATTTGAACAACATCTAGATCTCTTACCAGACTATGGGATGTGTCATTCAAATCACATGACTAATAACAGTACTTGGTCTTGCCATGTCAATGGTATGTGAGGGATGTGTTTTTCTGGATGTATTAAGGAAGAGTGTTTCGGTATGAGACATTTGTAGGAATTTCATCATAGATTATTATATAAACCAGACCTTTCCTGTGGAAGATGAAAAGGCAACGTGTGACATACTTCAAGATGAAGATCCGTAAGTCTAATGAAGTGCCTATAGAAAAATAGGGGTGGTCCAAAATACACTGTCACAGTGGCAATCTTGAGCAAGTTTTAAAAACACTATGTTTCAAGCTGAAATAATGATTACAGTTTGAAATTTCCTGTGACTAGAGGTACATTGTAAATGGGTAAGTCCTTACAGGAGCTCTAAGTTGAATTTGAGGGTCCTTCAAAAAAAATTAAAGTAATGGGAGCAGCAATAAAGCAACATGAAGTTTTTACTGAAAGCTTCTCAACTCAGTTCAGGAATATCTGTTGTATGAAGGCTGTCTAAAGTTGTGTCCTTACTGATCAGCAAAAATATTCTCTACACATTTGCTCAAATAGAGGACTCATTTCTCTCTGGCTGACTTGCCTCCTAATGGGGGGCAGCAGCAGTGCTATGAGCCACAGGACTGCAGAGGGCAGGGAGGGGTGCTGTGTACCAGTTGGCCTCCTGGAAGAAATTAGGCAGCCCTTAAAATAAGGGGAAAGAAGGAATGTGTGGTAAGTACCAAACAGTTATGAGCTTGGGCCTGGTTGATTGAGGCTTGAAAGTTTTGTCAGAATCAAAGTTCTGCTAATGAAACATTTCCCTTCTTCCCAAAGGAAGAACGCAGGTGGTGAGGTGATAACGATATCTCAAGTTAAGTGAAGACTAAAGGCAGACTGTGGCCAATTGTCCGTTCTTCCTGTTCCTATAGTGGTGCTTATAAACTGATTTATAAAAAGCCAAGAGGTTGCTGGTTTGGAATTTAAGAGCCTATGGTGTGCTTAGAAACAGCTTTTACCATCCAGCAATTAGTGTATGTACTTCTCAAGGGCTCCAGGAATCACAAGAGAAAATTATTATGTTAGAACTCAAAAGTATGAGACTGAATAAAGCTGTTGTGATCATGTATCTGTCAGTATGCTTCTACTTGAACTCCTGATATAATAGGTATGTCAAAAGGAAAAAGATTGCTGTCTTGCACAGAGACCCTAGAAAAAATACAACCAAAAAGGCTGGCTTTTTTATCACAGCTACTTTTCATAAAGACTGTTAGCTTGCTATAGATTAAATTATGTTTACAAAAAGAACATTAACTTCTGCTTTTTAACAGTAAAAGACCAAGAGGACAGATTTTCTTTATGATTATGACTATGGGGTATGATTCAGCATCACGTTGCAATGTTAAGCACAGTTGTAGTTTTGCTTGCTTCTGTAATCTTCCTTCCTTCTTGCCTGCATGCTCTTCTAGGTGGCTTTGCTTCTCTTCCTTCAGAGAAACCAATTTACAATCAGCATATTAACCACTTTAATAAAGTTACTGTCTGGGTGTAAACAAAACTGGAAGAGCAGATTCTTGCATGTTGGAGTTCATCAGTTTAATTTTCTTTCTCATTGATTTTCCCAGCATTAACAATTGATTAGTCATGTCCTTTTTCTGTGTTTTTTGTTCATGTTTCTCCTACAACTAACCTATTCCCCAGTTTCCCCCAGCTAAGAGTTAAACTGTTGCTTGTGCTGTAGCAGCAAATTGCCAAACAGGTAGCAGAGCTTGAGGAACTAAACTGCTTTTGTTCTTTATTAACTTTGTGGACTTACTAAGTGCTTTAAAATGTACTTATATTTGTGCATGGTGTATATCAGTAAGCAAGCATCTCATTTTTCTGTAATGCCATGACCAATTATTTTTACAGCTTCAGCATTTTGAACTCCAGCATTCTGGAAATTTTTATAGTCCCAAAGTCATCAGATGGAGAAAAAAACCCCACAAACATTAAACTTCACCCCACCCACAGTTAGAGTATCCAGAGTATGTAGTTTTCCTTCATACTCTATAGACTGGAAAGCTTCCCCTCAACCCCACTTCTACACAGTAAAGTGGCTGAAACAGAGACAGTCATTAAAGCTCAAGGTGGACAAGACATATATATATACACAAGGATTCAGTCAGGTTAGTTTTCTTCCTGATACTGTATGAAATCCAGATGTTTTGCTGTTTAAGCAGCTGTTGTTTAGAATTAATATCCTCCTGGTGCTCACCATTTAGTGCATGGTGGTGTAGCAGAAGCTATTCTAGCATACACTGTCAAAACAGGTGTGAGAGGAAAAATGAATGTGGTAAGTGTATGAGTGTGGTACATCTGACTTACTTTAGTCTGACAATTTGTTCCAGTTGAATCAAATGGGAGACTCCAAGACTGATTACAAAGGCACTACTGTAATTATACCAGGGCCAGGCTCATGGTGGCCTCAGCAGCATTCTGGCTGAGTGAATTGAGAATTTGTTTTGGATTATCAAAACTCTACAACTTTCAATGGCTCAGTGTGTCCCAGTTTCAACAAACGTAAAAAGCAGATTTGATGAATATGTGAAATGATTTTTTTCTTTTTTTTTTTTCCCCTGACTGTATCAAGAATTCAACAGTCAAGACAGAAAAAAAATCAAATAATTTAAGTAGAAAAATGTTTCCAGAAGCCTATATTCACCTGGTTCAATCCAAACATTCTTCTTACTATATATATGTCAGTTCCAAAGAAAAAAGTTTTCCGTATCATTTGGACTTTTTTCAGTTTAGGCTTTTTTTTTTTTTAATTTAAAAATGGTAATTAAACCAACCAAATTCCATGCCACACTCCTGCTTTTATGCTCTCCATTTTATTTCCAAAAACTTGGTGTTTGAAGTACAAACACTAAGGTAATGTACCTTTATTTTGCAAACAATTTTACTGAGAACTGAAGGCACTGGAAGTATTTCTCTTGTTTGCAGTTCATATAAAAGCTTTTTTGCAAGTCTATTTGTATTTTGTATTGGCATTTTTCCTTTAAATCTCGTAACTTTAAGAGACTAGAGTTTAACAAAGAAGTTTCAGCTAAAGTTAACTCTTGCCTTATTGGAACAGCTGTTTATTAATGACCATGAAGAGAATGAACGGAGTCTCAGCTGAGTGCATGCCAATTATTTTGATAGTAGCATGATAAGATATGTGTAAAAGCTTTGCCAATATTTGTGCATGTTCAATCTGCCTCTGGCTTTGCTAGTTTTATTCTACTTCCCTCAAGAAGTGATGTCTTAGGTTCACTCACATGGGAGCATGAGGAGTGCAGGCTGATGTGGGCACTCCTGCATTACAGCTACTCTCTTCCTGACCTACCTTTCTTTAGATGCCTCATAATCCTTTCTTCTACCTGCCCACTGTGAAACCACTACAAGGGCTTTCTGTCATTTGATTATTTACCCAAGTTCTGATCTGCTTCTGTCTTAGAAACAGAAGCAACTAAGCTTAAGAGAGGAATTAAGGCAGTAATAAGGTTATAAACCTCTTGATTTAGCCCTTTTACATGAGTTGGGGGGGGTAAAGAGAATGTAGTATGGTGTTACACATGAGCAAGCAGAACAGAAGTCTACATCCTGACTAACATAACAGGATCCATGCTATAGTTTTAGCTGACTCAACTAAGTGTGGTCACTTTTTTTTTTTTTCTCAATTGATGTGCAATTACATTTTGGGAGCATGTTCTGGTTCAGATGTAGGCAAAGGAGGACAGCTTTAGGGCGTTTCAAGGCCTGCCAGCAAAGAATGTGGGAGCTGGCTTCAAATTTTTCCTTACGAAAGCTTAAATTTTTATTTTAATATTTTAAAATTAGTGAGACTTAATCTCTTAAACATGTCACTGCTATTTTCTACCAAACTGAAGTTTCACAACAAATGTGCTTTGAGTTAGAATTTTGAAGTCCGTATAATTTGTTTAGCTTTTTAATGTCTTCGTGTGAGAGAATGTAAATCAGAAATTACAGTATGAGCCTGGAAATTACTAGGTATTTCAATAAAGATACAGGTTTAAAACACTTTTATGTTGAGAACATCTTTGTAACCAGACAAAAAACAGTTCTTCACAGGTTTAAGCTGCTTGGCTTTTGCTTTCATTGCCCTGACTAAGATTTACAGAAAAGACACCAGGATTCAGAGTATATTTTCATTTGCCTCCAAACTGAGCAGGCTGCCAGCTGAATACAGAGGTGGCTGTGTGTTAGAAGGGAAAATCTGGGTTTATGTCATTCCTGAAATAAGCATGTTTGGTTTTGTTTTCCCTTCTCTTGCTCTGCATGCCCTTTGGGGCTGGAGCAGGAAGGCAGGAGGTGTACTTTCACAAGTCCCCTCCAAAGAGGGAAAAGTGCCAAGGTACTCTTGCTCACAATTACATGAACCATGCACAGCTATCCTGCCATGCACTGCTGTATAGAAGCTAAATATTGGGTGGTTTTTAATGTGCTGTAGAAATCTCATATGACTTGCTCAAGGTCACTCTGCAGACCAGAACCTACCAGGAGTAAAAGCAATAAATCCTATTGCTCTATAACTAGAAGACCAAACCATGTCCCCAGAATGCACAGATGAGGAGAGGCCTTACTATGACTGTGGTGTGTATGGCACAGACCTGGTTTTCTTTCCCAACCTCCCTCAGGAGCTCTAGGGTCATCAATAGTGATTATTCATGGTAGCATTTGCTGACCCTCAGCTGCTAATTGTCCCACTGTGATGCGGCAAGTATATTGATATCAACAAACATTAATATCAGGTAGCAGAATAGCTCTCTCTCATATAATCTCTCTCAAACTCTCTTAAACAGATTAAAACCCCAAACCTACTAGTACAAGCTTCTAAAAATAAACCGGGTTTGGCATAGGAATAACTGATGAATGAAGTTCCTTTTTTTTGAGGGGTGTGAACACTTGAAGTCTATTTTCATTTTAATGGAAACATTTTTTTTGTCAGCTTGCCAATTCAAAATAAGGTTAGCAAAACAAGCCTTAAAATAGTGAAGGTATAGTAGAGCTAAGAAAGTATTGAGCGAACTAAAGCTAAACATCATATTATGACCCTAGTTGAGCACTTTATATGTATAATATATGTTTAAAAATAAATACATGAATAGTAAGATACACGCCAAAAGCTCAGTGGTCTGTGAGACATGCTTAGATAATGAGCTGACTGTATTTCAGGTAAATATAGATCTATAATATTAGTCTTGTCAAGAAATGGCTTTAACTAAAAAAAAAGTCTTTTTCTGATTTTAAATTGTTAAAACCCCAGTCTGCCCAGGGATTGAAATAGGTAAGCTCTATCGAGAAGACAAGCTTGTAAATATCCAGCTGAGCTTCTACCATGAGGCCTCAAAGTCAGATATATTTAAAAATAAAGATGATTTTACTTCAGAAGAGAAAAGAACTAAACCTAAGCTCCTGAAAGCTTGTAGCACTAAATACTTAGGATATCTATTTAGTGCTCATAGTAAATACAGTAAAATATTACATACTTTGGGACACCTTTGTGACTTGTGGCTGCTCACTTCCTTTTATTAGATTATACAGTACATAAAGTTTAGCTTCCAGGGTTTTAATAAAGAATACTGTCTTTATTCTCTAGTGCTGAAAAGAATCAGATTTTTGTTTCTCTAGCTTTTAAAATCATTGTTTGGTTGTGGGTTTGGTTTTTTTTTTTTTTAAGTAACCGGGAAAGATTGAACTTACAGGAATGATACGGTTTATCCATGTGAACTTTAGATCAAGGATGTTTTCAGACACTGCTAGTTGAAGCAACTTTTTTATGCAGCAGGAGAAAGCCCTACCACACAATGCTTCTCGGAGTTACAGCTAACAAATTTTCATATTTATTTATTTATTTTAGTTTAGGACAAAAGTATTTAGACCATGTTATTTGGCGGAAAGTTTCTGTAGTTAAGGAATGTGGGCTCCATAAGGAAAATAATGAAGTTTTCAAATCAAAAGAATCGAGATCTATTACTGTAGGGTTTTATTTGAAGTCTAGAGCCAGTGGACTGTAGGAGAACCTAGTTTAGTCACTTGCTGGCTGAAGGCAGACTACCCTGTGAATGCAGGGTAGCTAGTGGGTAGCTATGAAGCGTGACAGCTAATGCTAAGACACGCTAAGAAAAAAAAATGTAACTTTATTGTCTGAGAAGTGGAGATCTTTGTAATTTGCAGTGACTAGTTCTCACAATATCCTTGTGGCCAGTACAGTAAATACTGTTCATTTTGTAGATGAGAATACTTGCATGGCCAGTTACCAAAAGACCAAGAGAAGGCAGACACGTACAACTGGAAACTGAACTTTTAACCCTTCTGAATGAGTAATCTCCATGAATTGCAGCATACACACTAAGGCAATAGCTGTATAACCTCTTCAGCTAATTCTGTATATATGTCCTCTTCCTTATTGCTTCTAGACAGGGAACTAAAGAATGCCTAATTATTGCTGCTGTAACTTTAGTGATTCCTGTTTTCTCATGAATTTCAAATAAGTTCAATTAGTAGAAAGTAAGCCAAGATGAGATTGAGTAAGTTTGAGTGCTGAAATTCTCGGAAATTAAAGGAATTTGTGTTTTGGGAAGTCTCCTAAAATATGGGAGATGTCTGAAGCAGTGCATGGCTATAATATATATATTAAAACCTCTGTTCAAATTGAAACTTTTTACTTTCTACAGATTCAAGGCAGTCTCTCATTAGTTATTTAGAAAAAAATCTGTTTCCCCAAATATGCACTGATATTTTCTTTTCCTATGGAAAACTTGAAAGTCAGATTTGAGATAAAGGTCAGACCCGAAGCCAAGTATGTCTCTAGATGTGGGATACTTAGTGAGCTGACAGCATTTAAACCAGAACTTGGAAGCAGATTTTTATTTTTCTTATTGTCTTAAGCCTATAGTCCCATTGCTAAAGGCAAGCTGAAAACCTAAGAGCTTTTGTTGTGCAACATCTGCAAGTTGAAAAGCATCCGGTTCTGGGAATCTCTATAATTCTGGCATAAGCTTGAAACTTCATATTTGAAGGATGCTTCCAAAGGGAAGGAAACTTGGCTGTGAGATCACTGAGGTTTTTTTGTTTGTTGTTTTTTGAGTCCTAGCTGACAAAAAGTATATATCAGAAGTTACATGCACTGTTTTACAAGCAGATGACATCAATGTTATCTGTCTTCTAAAAGTCTGCATCTGATAGTACTGAGAAGCTGTGCTTCATGTCTTACTTGTCTCAAGCTACTGTTTCAAGTACTGTTAAATAACAGTGGTCAGCAGAAATGGCTTTAAAAGCTTTGTTTGAATGGAACAGGTATTCATCCAAAAATCTAAGTTTTATACAGTTGTATATGGATTGTAAAAGTAAGACCCCAGTAACTTACTCAGTGAGGGTCTTGATTAAATTCTTATTTGCTTTGTAGTTGAACACAAATCAGTTAAATCTTTTTTAAAGCTGAAAATTGTAGGGTACCTTTATTTCTGCACTATTTGAGTTAGTTGATAGAATCAATTCACTTTCTTCCAGGAGAAGGGAGTTGGTGGAAAAGCAACCAGCCAAGCTGATTAATTCCCTTTGACTGGCTCCTTCCAGCTCAGCCTCTAGCAGCTCTGTGGCTTATGTTCTGGGGTTTTATTTAAGTAATTTTCATCAATACTGAAATCTAAATTCTTTATTCTGAAATGCTTTGCACTCAAGGTGAACAATGGGACTTGCCAAAACTGGGGGTCCTTGGTCTGTGGTTTGACTGGATTAGGTGACCTGTTTTAGGCTGGTTCTGGCAGCTCTCCTTCCTGAGAGATGCCTTGGGAACATGCCCTGTTCTGGTTGAATTGCACTTTCCCAGTCATGTGCAGAACATACCTGTTTACTACCCATTCAGCTAGGTGACAGGAAGGCCTTGAAGGCCTGTAAGATGGTATCTAGGAGTGGGCTACTGCCACCAGTGTAGTCATTAAACAATGTGATGAGCAGTTTCTGCAGTGCCTGAGCAGCTCATTGTAAAGGTGGCAATAGCTCAGCGATGGACTGCCCCTGGGTCAGCAGCTTACTCGTAGCATTTCCTGAACGCATCTTCTACAGATGCCTCTTGTCTTTATTTTAGTCAGCTCCTGAGGCAGGAAGGGGTCCATCATCTGCTGGGGAAGAACTGACCAGAAAAACTGGGTGTTCCTGATCTGTAAATCTTCAGAAGTAATTTATAAAGACATTTGTGATAACAACAGTTGGAAGGGCTGGCATTACTCTGAGGTTAGATCAGCTGTACACCGAGCAAAAATCTTCTGGTGAAGAAAACTTTTTATTGAAAACACTGATGTCATCCATTTGATGTGGTTTGATGCAGCAGAGTGTGCAACAAACATCATTCTACAACAAAAAGTGACCAAAATAAAAACTGGATTGAAAGATGCAACATTACTTTTGAGTAGCATATGCAATCAGGATTTCCTTGAGATTCTGAAATTACCTTGTTTCTTGCCATAGACAGGAACCAGCACTGCTGAGTGCCATAGATGAGAAACTGCCAGATATAAAATAAAAACAATTTGTAGTAGCAAATTTAGGAGTTTCAGATTCTTTAGATATATATCTGAAGATAAATCTGTATTCGGATAAAACTCAATCAAACCAGCACTCTGACTATTCTGAGATTGGGATCTCCTAGTATGTGGATGCTAAATTGCATTATGTATATATCTTGCATATTATAAATATCTAGGTGACTTAGCAAATCTCTTCTGGAAAGTACCTCTGAAAGATGTAGCTTCACTGATGTACTTGTGGCTTAGATTGAGTCACATAATTATTAATAAAATATTAATTTCATAATTTTGCTCAGTGTTGAATCTTATTGCTAATATATGTGTGCACTTTTAATTGTTATAGGAAATCTATCAGTGGTGTGGCTCATCATGCAATAAATACGAGCGTCTGAAGGCTACTCAAGTTGCTGTTGGCATTCGGGACAATGAACGAAATGGAAGGTCTAAATTAATTACCGTGGAGGAAGGGAGTGAACCAGACCAGCTCATAGAGGTATTGTAATATGCATACCAGTTACTAACTTAGCTGTGAATAAAATGTTTTTGTACCTCGGGAACTAAATAGGATTGGTCTCAAGCCTCAAGTTCAAGGATTCCGGGAAGTCAGATTTAAGTTATGGGAGGCCAGTTTATACTTCTTTTCCCTCCTTTTCCAAGCACTGTTAAGTTCATTGGTCAGCAGAGTCTGAGATAATCATCTGAGAACAGTTTTTCAGGAACTAAATGTTTGCTTTTTTTGAATTAGCCATAAGGTGTCTGAATTGACAGCAGAGCTCACACCTGAACCACGCTATCTGCTCTGTATGGGGAAAGAGCAGCGCGGAGGTGTGGTAGTACCAAGCAAGAGGAAAGATACAGCATTACTATGTCTAGGAAGCAAAAAGTAGCAAATTGCATGGAGGTGCATGAAACTAAGCATGTTACTTGCCTAACCATTTCTATGACAAACTCTCATGCCTCTAGTGAGCCCCTTCCTCGGGTATGTAAAATGTTTAACTGTTTACTTTTAAAAAGAGTGGGGGGAAAAAGTTACACAACTGATGGAGTTTCCAGATCTTGGGGGGGGGGAAACCAAAACACTGAGTTGTTGCAGGCCACATACTAATTAAAACATTAATTGTCACTTTTCATTTGTGTGCTAAATTAAGGCCTTTTCCGTTCATTCTCCAAAAAGAAGGAAGAGGGAAGCAGGGTCATAAAGCAGTCTTCAATAAAATCGAAAATGTACAGTGGGAATATTGTCTTGTACTTTAACTTCAGGAAGTAATCTTAATGGTGCATGCAGGTATGCCATTAGTTTTGATGGTGCTTGCATTCAGTTTTGTTATATGCAATATAAATAGTTATTGCCTAAGCACAAAACATGTCAGGTGCTGAGTCTCCACCTGTGGCCATGCTAGCTGCGATCACCACCCCTTTGGCTGATCTGTCTATCTGCTTGCAAAGGCTTTTTTTGCTGTAGGTGTAAATACACATGTGGCTGTGCTCACAGTAGGTGAGGTGGCACCCAGCACACCAGAGATTTTTGAAGGGTTAAAAAAAAGCCCCAAATAGACAATCCCTTTTCTGGCTTTTGGTTCTTTGTACAGACTTCTCACACAGGCTCTGGTGCGGCACATGCTTTACACCTATGACTTTTATGCAGAGAGCACAGGCTGACAATTAGAGCCCAGCATCCTGCTCCTTATTTGAATCACGGCATTGGGTTGCAGCTCGCTGAGGGCCTCAGCTGAGTGGCACGGTGGGGAACCTGCTGGCACTGTCCCTTGGCAGCAGCCTCCTGTTACCAAGCCAGTCCCGGGGTTTCTGCTCAAGGATCTGCACGGTGTTTCCGATAAGCTCACATAAGTGAGAGTTGGGAACGTTGATCAGAAAGGCTGCACTTTGCACCTTTCATTGGCTGAGGTACAGGTGCAAAGTCAGACTTGTGTGCGGCTGCAGCAAGGATGAGGGCAGCCACAGGGATGGCTGTCAGGAGGCTGGCTGCCTCCTCCCCCTGGCAGGCTATGAGCAGCAGGGATGCTCTGGCCTCACTCCTGAATCTGTTTGCCAGGCTGTTTCAGCTGCGTGCAACTGTTTCGTAGCAACCCCTTGACAGATGCTTAAGAGCAGGAAAAACAACAAGGTGGCATTTTGATCCTGTAGTGATTTTTTTGCTATTTTTTTTTTTTTTTTAATTGTGGAATGGAATGACAGATTGGTTTGGGTTGGAAAGAACCTTAA
>NW_009939145.1:59790-87361 GCF_000696875.1 Nestor notabilis | reverse complement strand
GCTCTCCCCTGGCGCCTGATCTCCTCCTCCAGTAACCCCATCCCGACCTAAGAACTCCTGCCTCTGCTTTGCTTTATTTTAGCGTCTGTTTTGCATGGTGGGAGCTGTAGCTACTTGGCTAAATTAAAAACAAGAGTGGGTGAGTGAGAGCAGCCTCCAGCTCACGCTCGCTATCCAAACCTACCTGCACACGGCAGGAGTTTAGTTTGCAAACGGATCTGCTGACAATAACGCTGGAGGGAGAAGAGGAGACAACACATCCTAGCCTAAATACCCTGCTCACCCATAATAAAGGAATTTTGTCCATACTTGTTCCTGCTGCTGAAACAACAGGGAAAAAATATTGCTGCCTCCTTGCAGTGTTTCCTGGTTCAGGAAAACATACTCATGCTTGTCCATAAACGTGCCAGTGCTGCTTTTCATTTAGGGAAGCTGCCACCAGGCCTGAAGCTAGTTCTGGTTTATAGCGCTGGTGAGGCTTGGGGCCCCTTGTTGGTGTCAGAGGGGCAGGAGCCATCCACTGTCTTCATCCAGACCATGAGCAGAGAGGAGTCAAAGGAGAGCAACAGAGCCCTTGTGATTAACCTGAAATAGAAACAAATATTCAGCCATGCTTGTTGAAGCCGTGTTATGCCATTAGTGTGCTCTGTTGAAAGCAGTGCTTTTGTGCCTCCTTACCTGACACGTGGGGTTTGTTGTATTTTACTGAAGATCGTGGAGATCACAGTGCCCTTCATGGTAGCTTTTACCTTGGTTCACCTTGTTACAGGAAATTATAAACACACAGCTCCTCCTGCAAAAAAGCTGTCAGTAAAAGATCTTGTATCCTAATGGAAATAGCAAAGGATAAGGTAGTGCCTCAGGGAACTACAGACTCAGAAATGGTGGTAGGTTTGCAGCAGTTGAGCTTCCACAGCCAACCTGGGTGCAATCTGTAGCTTGAAATGTGTTGTTCAGAGCATTTGTATATTGTGATTCTGCTCAATGATTCTGTCACAAGTCATGTTATCTGGCTGCTAGGATAACTGTATTGCTTTCCATCTATGGATATCAAATGTTTTATGAAAGTGGCTCACACACAGTTTGTACCTATGGATTCCTTCACAGCACATGCTCCCTTCTTTTTTTTTTTTTTAAATAAAATCATTAATTTCTCCACAAAAATCTGCCTGTGCAGAATTTGCAGCCTTCATGGAGACCAGATGCTGTAAGTACAGTGGTCCATCTGTAGGTACTTTCTTTGCTTCCGCAAGCTCATCCTGTCTTACTGATAGAAGGCTACAAGTGAGTCACCTAGACAGGATTTTCCATGTTATCTGTTGCTTCTGCAGAAAGGATTTTGGAGTGCAGAGAGGAGCTCAGTCTTGGATTCAACAATATATCTTTAATGGTCTTAACCAAAAGCAGCTCAGCATCTAATCTAATGTTATCTAATATCATACCTGGATTAGTTTTTAAAGTGCCTTATTCTCCCTAGCCTTTTATATGCACAGAAAGAATGTGGAAATTTTAAATCAGAATTCCTCATTTAAATGTAAGATAACACTGAAAATGGACTTCAAATAGCTAACAAAAGTGTGAAGGCGACATGAACTGGTGCCGAAGAGAATAGTACATCTGTACAGTACTTGGTCTTTATATTCCCTCCATGCTGGTACTACAGTTTGCATTATTAGAGCAGATAGGGTAAAACCACTGTTGAAATAGCATGAGTCCCCTCTTAAAATAGGAATCACAGAAATAGAAAATAACACAGTATTCCCCTTCCAGACAAGCCCTCTCCCAGCAAAACGTAATGTAGGGAATGCAAAATATAACACAAATAAGGCTAACAGGGGAACAGTAACCAAACATAGTCTTGTAAATGCCTCCCTGATATTTGCTCTGTTACCATGTGCTGTATTACACCACCTGACAGATCCTCAAGACTGGGCAGAAGAAGAGATGAGGCTTTTGGGAGGGCTTCTTAGTTTTAAAACCCTTCTTCACAAGTTTCATGGTTCTTTCCCTCTCTGTTTCCTGCCAATGTTTTGTTTTACAATTTACTGATTTAAAAAAATCAGCTAATTATAATTATTGCTTCCAGAGTCAGCCACCTTGCTTGCTTTAACTATTGCAAAATTGTGAAAGTATCTCTGAGGGGATTTAGGTATGATATCTTATGTAATAAGTAGCCACAAATTAACGAAAAGTTATAAAGAAAAGGCAAAAAAAGAGGATAAAAGGTGTATGAATGCAATATGGTATCACTCGTTCTATTTATTTTAAGAAGGGATATTTACAATTGTTATATAGATATAGAAATTACCATAAATGCAGCTGGTAGTGATAACTATATTATTTGAAAGTCCACACTGTTGCGGATGATCTGGGGGGAACGGGAGGAGCACATACACGTGGGAGATGTGATGCCTATTTTAACCGCACCCGTTCTCTATGCGAAGATTTATGTGAACAGAATTGACTTAAAAATCCAACTGCTAGGAACCTGGCCATCTTTTAAGTGGATTTTGGTCAGAAGGTACATAAGGGCAATAACTTTACAGAACTGTAAACATGGTTTTACTAGTAACATCTGTTGCGCTTTCTTTCCCCTTGCCCCATAGTGGGCTATTCTGAGCTGACACCAAGGATATTGTCGTGAGTTAAAAGTGGCTCTCTGGAGACCGGACTGTTCTATGCTTACAGTCTCTTACCCTAAAAGTTCCCAGGAGAAGCGCTTGACACACTAACTGTTTGACAGAAGGACAAGGCAGGATGACAGCTTGGGACGCCTATGTCCGTCAGAAGTCTCAGTCTGTATCCCACTAGCAAAGGGTATTTAAAGATCAGACACATAAATAATAGCATTCACACACATTTGGTTACAATGCTTAATAGCCGTATCAGGAATCAGGAGAAAAAACAATGCATCCTTTATAGTATTTTTAAAGGAATTGAAACAGCTAGTTAGGGCATCTTTTGCTTTTTGTCTTTTTATTTGTTTGTTTTTAAACCTTAAGTATACTTCATGCCAAACTTATTATTCTAAAAGCAAAAAACTAAAAAAAAAGAAAAAAAAAATCTGTTTCACTTTCCCATCTTTTGCAAGTCCTAAAGGTTTTCCTTCCAAAAATGGTCCAGCCTGTTTCTTTTTATTTTAATGGTTTGATGCATAGGAAAAGGGTTAACTGCATAACTCAATCACACAATATCTTAGATTACAGATAGCGTGCAAGAAAAGGTTTTGCAGTGTGGTAATAACTACCACTGCATCGTGGGAACAGGCTGTGGCAGACAATGATGGAATTGACAATGGTGCATACAAAGGCCACCTTTGGGAGAAACCATATCTCACAGCATGCTGGGAAAAGTGAGAAATAGTAGCAGATGCTGTCAGGACTATAAGCAACAGATGCCTCCTGGCCAGCGTTCAGCCAGTACAACCAGATCACACCATTCATAAGCAGGGAACATTTTTTTTTTTCCCTCTCTTTGTAGGAGGGAGGTAGCAAATACAAATATTGCAGAGGAATTAAAAACAGCAGATGGTGGCAGCAGGATTTGATGAGATCAGGGTCAGGTATGGGTATACATTTGGTAGTGGCATTAATCATCCTTCCCCTTTGGGAACTGAAAGTTCAGGCCACTAACACAGCATTAAATTGACCACCTTCAGGTTATGTTTTACTTACCCAGTTACCCTCAATACCCCTTGTCATCCTCCCCCCGCTTCAACAGCATGGCCGCATAGCTCTCTTGCGTAAAGCTCTGGTAGATTTAAGAGAGTTAAAAGAACATATGTTCAATATTTGGTTAATTCAATTTGTGCTTAAATCATTAATAAGCCAGCCAATCCCGAACAGGAAATGTTAAAAGCCTCCTATTAAACCCACTGCATTATCTCTCTCTGTCTTGTGCCAAGCTGGTTGTTTTCACCTACAAATGCTCTCTGTTTATTATAGGCTTGAATATATTTGGTCACCTTTCATCTTCCATCTATTGCTCGAGACATTTAGCTTATAGCTTCCGTCGTAAATGCTGCAAAGGAAATGAGGAGGTAAATAGTACAACTCCCTTGGAAAAACAAAGTTGGAAGTGTAAATGAGCCTTCTTGCATGTGTTGCTCTGTGCATTGGGTTCAATACAGTCAGATCATTAAAGGAATGTAAATGAACAGTTTGTTTCAGAAAGTGACACAGATTCCTTTTCAGAGACTTGTTTCAGATTTTAGTTTTATTTTAAGAGTGGTTTGAACTCATTACAGTTCTCTGTGCGAGGACTTGTCAAATCTCTGAGATAATTTTGCAAAACCAAAATGTATTTTCTCCCAGTCATTGCTCTATTACCGGATTGTTAAGTAAACAGGATGGTGATGAAGGCATAATCATTCTTCTGCTAGGGTTGTGGGTTTATTTGGCAATTAGGAGAACACAGTCCAGTAATTAGATGATCTGCATTCTAGCACTGTCTGTGATGCTGGTTTCCTCACCTTAGGTAGGTGATATTTTTTCCATTGCTCAGTTTTCTCTGTTATGAAACAGAGATTTTCATTATACCTACATCAAAGGAGTACTGTGGATGGTTAAACAAATTATTCCTCATTTGCCCAGTGAGTTTGTGGAGTCTGAAAAACATGCCCAGTAGGCATACTGTGTCAGATGCCAAAGTCTGACAGTTTGGTGGTTGTAATATGAAACTTTGACACATAAAATGTAGGTTCTGAAATTCAGGGTGCAGGAGAGGTGAGAGCTGGCTGCTCTTTATTCAATTTCTGTTTTGAAACTCTGGTCCTAGGTTTGTGCGGAGTGTTCTGGAAAGACACCCAGCATTGCCACAGCACCCTGCCTTTCCAAGCCAGTGGACCTTTCTGGCCACCCAAAGCACCGGTTCTCTAGAGACATAACAGGGAATCTGGCAACCAGTTGTGGGTCAAATCAGGTCCCCCAATCAAAGCACTAGATTTTACCTTAAGCGATATTTGATATTAGATATTTGTTGTGTGAATGATAAACTTCTACATCCTCATAAGAGCTTTTTCTATTAATTCTTACTCTAAAATTCATCCTAATTATCAATGAGTTAGGACTCGAAGCATGTTGTATCCGTATGTTGGGGATAAACTGGAGATTAGGGAGGCACTATTTAAGGTATTAATCTGTTGCATAAATACACTAGGTTGAGCAAGGATGAAGAAGATATTCTGTGGGCAGCAGGGGAAGAAAATATTTCCAGTCTCCTCTGCATAAGTTTTTCTTCTTCCAGATTGCTATCTTCAGCATCATCAGATTCATTTGCCTCAGGGTCTACGGACTGATCTTTCTCCTACCAAAGCCAGGTGACTAATCACCACTGAAATGGTAAGAAAGCTGGGCTTTCATTATCCAGAATACTCTTCTGTTGTAATTACTTAACAGAAATGGGGAAATTTGTGTGTGAAACAGGAGATTGCACTGGAGTTATATGTTACTTCCTACTTACTTTTGCACACAGAGGAATTCTCTCAGTTAAAAGGTAGCAGGTGTAAAATTAATGGAAGGGCACAATTCTTCATGCTAAGTTATTTCACAGAGCTCTGAGCCAGTTGGGACAACTAGATAGCTTAGTTTGACCTCCTGTTTATCAGAAATGATTACATTTTTCCCAGTTATGTCTCTCTCAAGCCTGGTTGGATGCATGGTTGCCTAAAGCATATCTTGTGCTTGGCTGATACACACATGATTATCTGATGAAACTCACAGCTCTGGGATATTAATAAATAAGATAAAGAAAAAACAATAGGCGTCTGTATGGATAAAAGTATTACCCACATGAATTCTGTCCAGTCTTTGATTACGAATGATAAAGCTCTTCTGGGACATTAACATTCAAGGTATCTACAGTTACAAAACTGGGTTTTATGAGGCATTTCATTGTTCTTTTGTAGGCTCTGGCATTGGCCACTGTATTTACTATACTGACAAAGTTATGACAGACAATATTTATTCTGTTACTGCTGTAGTACCCTGCTTGACTGAGAAGGTATGGCAGACCTCTGCTGGATCTTGTTGGATGAAATGTTTGTATCAAAATCTGGGCAAGAGCTCAATTTACAACTACCAGCAGCTAAATGCCTACAGAGTAGCATAATCAAAGAGAGTGCTTTTACTAAATAGATATGATTCCTCTGACTGAAAGAAATCAAGCAACCATATTGGCTCTGACTTCTTTATAATCTTGAAATACACATGATTTTGTTGTATTGTGCCAAATTGAAAGTGAATTTTTGTGGAGTCCTAACCGGACTTTTCTCTTCCAAGAGATCTGGATAACAACCTAAACTGACCCCTGAACCACAGAGCCCTGTAGATATGAATTTGAATGATGATGCTTTGGAATCCATGTTTAGTTATGGAGCCAGCTATCCAGAATTGGGAAAAACCTGTCCCTGAAACTGAGCAATCCTGAACTTTAAGGTAGTGAAATCTTGCAAACAGGGTTATAGATTTGTTCTCCTGAAACACCTTTGATTGTAATAAAATATCACACTTAAACATGTCGATTAAATGATCCTATTCCATGTTGCCCTCTGACATGCTAAGAAAAATGCTATACATTAAGTACATGGTACCTGGTCCTTAACAGGACATGTTCTGATGATTGGCAGCAGAAAAGGAAGAGCCATGCCAGGGTGATGCAGGTGAGTTTTGCAGTGTAGAGGCAGAGGTGAGTAGAGGCACAGATGTGGCCAAGGCAAGATACATCCATGCTCCAGCGCGGATATGGGAATGTAGCTTTGGAGACTTTGGAGCAACTTGGACTGCAGTGCTTTGTGACTCTGGTAGGGTATGATCCTGCCTGATCCCACAGTCCTGCACATGTTGAGATACGGGTATATGGAGTTAGCTCCTCAAAGATCTGGCCTGACCTTAATAATACTGACATCTCTTTTAACTTACATGGAGGCTACCAAAAGCGTTTTAATGTCTCTGGAGACCTTTGGTTGAAACTCCAGCAGCTGGATGGAGCTCCAACCTCCCATACCTGCCTCGGAGGATCAGCAAGATCTATTATTTTAATTTCCAAATCATAAAGTAAAAGACCTTTTTGGGAACTTATTTTTTATTACTAGCCAATTGTGTGTAGTTAACACATTTCTCTTTCATTGCTCTTTCGACAAAGTTCAAAACCCTTGTGATTGCTAGTGAGAGCAAAAATTAAAAACAATGGATCTTTCAAAGCCTGATCAAGTTTGTGTATTTGTTTTCCTGCTCGGTTTGGGATAAATCTTTTCACCCAATAGGAAGTTCATTGCTTTAACTTTCTGTCTCGAGGAGCCAATCGTCAAACTTCCCCCAGTGCCCACAAGTTCAGCTGTCATTAGTCCTTTCTTCTGAAATGACTAATTTCCATCACTCCATGTCATCCATGAATGGGAAAGTAATCAGCACCATTTAGAGAGAAAAACCACTTGAGCTGCAGGATCCTTTTCTCTCTGTCGGCTGATTGTGATTTCATATCTTTTATGTAAAGCAGACTTTCAGAGCTGTTACCTATTTAAGGAATTTTTCAATTAACATTTTTTTTCTTCAAGAGTGACCAGGGCCTTTCGATTCCACCACAAAGGATTGGCTTACTTTTCATATAACACTGTGCTCAGCTCAGTTCCTTCATCCTGAAGGTCTTTTATTTGGCAGTGATAATTTAGTTTAAACCCTCACCAATCAATAGCTGATCAATGCACAGCAGGAGAGGATTTCTATTGAAAACCCATTATACTTCAAGGCACTAAAATTTCTCATTTGAACAAAAAGTGCTCCAACCTTATTCAAAATCTGTCTAATTGGCTCTTGGTTAAAAACAAAAATAAGCCTAAAAGGGAAGAAAGTTCCATATGAACATTAGGGAGAGACCGAGGTTAAGGGCTGGTCCTGAAAGGTAATGAGAACCTTTAGTTTTTGAAGAACTCAGTCTTTCAGGACTTGCCAAGGTTGGGCTCTAATGTTAAAGTGCATTTTATGAAGAAGGTCATATTTATTTGTAAATGTTTGCATTGGGCTTGATTTTCTTTGAGTGTGAATTATATTATTTCCAAACAAGAAATCCTTCAAAATGCATAGTTATTCCGCCCCTACAGGACTGGGTAAAATCAAATCCCAAATAACATCTGCAATCCATTATTTACCCATCTGTTAGCTGGTTCTTCTGCTAACCAGGGAATATCTTAAGCGTGGGGTATAGAGATTGTAAAGCTGGCTTCAACACTAACTGTGATACAGAGGCTTATGCTTTCCTGCAGAATGATCCTCAGCGTTCACCTGTGCTGTGAACCTGACCTGATGCAACTGACATTGTGGGGAGCTTTGTCACTGCTTTCTGTCATCTCTTCTCTGTCCAGCCAAGATCGCAGGACCACACTGATATGGTCTTACAACTACTTTTAGGGCTGCTCTGCAAAACCTCCATTGGAAACTCCTGTTTTAGCAGGTCCTGGCTGGATTCCGGTCTGATTTCCCACGGTTTTGTCTCCATCTCACTTCTGCTCCTTCTTCTGCGACTTCTCTCTGCTGCCTCAAGCAGATGAGGCAAGAAGAGAGGTGTTTCCTCTGCAGCTGCAAGAAGATGTACTCCTGGCAAAGCAAATAGCCATATCTGTGCCCCAGCTGAGTGACTGCTGCCACAGAGCAGTTGTGGATGCTAGTGGCTTCAGAAGGAGCATAAGCACCATGCATTCACCTGTGCAGGTGAGGACCCAAGGAGGCCTTCTGCTGAGTGCCACCTCTCTGTTTCATCTGGCCTTTCCCCTGATGCCTCTGTTGCCAGAGATGAAGTCCAGCCTTGTGTGGAGGATACAGCACGGGGTCCCCCTGCCACTTGATTCCTGCTCAATCCCCATGTGCAGGGGTGGAACTCAATTAGCCACATAAGTCTTTGTCCTGTCCTTCTGCACTGACTTGTCTCATTTTTTTCTGTCCCTTCCCACTTAGATGTCAACAGATGAAACAGCTTCCTGGATGCCTGTGATTTAATACAGTGAGAGAATACAAACAATGATACTTGGTTATTGACTCATATCCCTCCTTCACAACACACTGTTTCCTAATCCATGGTTGTTTCAAACAGCAAAGAAAGCAAGCATGGCCACATTGGAGCTGTTATGTTCTTGCATGAAGGTAGAGTTGGAGAAGCTACTCTTAGAAAGCCATTTTTCTAATTATTGTGCTAGATGTTTTTATTTTCTAAACTTTTTAAAGATGGTGAAAACCCCAATTCATTATCAGAACGGTCTGACTTTGCAAGATTCTTCTCCAGTATTTCTTATCAGAACTATAATGGATTTTTTTTTTTAAATCAAGAACAATGGGATTTCTTAGTGGAAAATAGCTTCTCATCCAACAAAATCTTTTAATGTAGAATTAAGAAAACCTACCTTCAGCTAAAAAATGTCTTAAAAATTTTGGTAGAAAAAAGAGTATCTGAAAAATATCCTAGGAAATTGGGCAAGAATGTATCCACTGAAAATTCTGTAAAACAAATCCAGTTTTGATTTAGTAAAATAATTTTCCCAAGTTTTATTTCGTAAAATGGTTTTTCCAAGTTTTGGTCAGTTCTGCTTGAGAAATGTAAACAAAATAGATCAACTCTTAGAAACTCAAAGTGAAAAAAACCTTTGATGTCATTTTGTCCTTTTTGTGGGAGACGGAGGATTTTTCCTCTTCCTACCATGTATGTTCCTACAGTATGCTTTCTCCCAACCAGGCCAATTTTTCACAGAAGTAATTATGGACATTAAAAAGAAATAAAATCTTTATGAGTGCTATCAATTTCACTTTGGCTAATAAAATATAAGATAAAGGGAGCTAAGGCACTCACTCTGCAACATTAAAAATACTCCAGGAAGGTGAAGACATTTAGACTGGTTTTATTTCTGTTCATTTCAATTAGTTTCTCTCCTTCTGAAGTATTTCATTTTCTATGTCTGCTGAAGGCTGCTGACCAAGATCATCCCTCAGTGTTTTAGTGAGGGGGCTACCCCTGCAAAGGCACTCTAAACTTAAATGAACATTTAAAGGGGAATGGATGCAATGATCAGTATGTTCCCTGTAGATTTTTTTCCTCACTGAAATCTGTGTAGGTGGCTGGAAAATCTTTTTTAAAGAAATGAGAACAGAACAAATTGTTAGGATAAAAGCGCGCTGTGATGCGGTTTCACTGGAGAAACCCCAGTTCCCCTGTGTGATGCAGCACATAGCTGTGCTCCAAGGACACAAGCAGGTTTCTGGCCATCCTATTTCCCCTCCTCAGCATTGTTTGGGGTTCTTTGTCCAGCTGCTTTCCTCTAAAGCCACCTCCCCTGGGACAGGGGCTCTTGGCTGCCTTTGAGAGGTGACCGGCCCAGCTACCAGCCCCAGCTCTGCAGACCCGCAGCATCCTCCCGCACAGCCCCACGCCTGCTGCCCACAGCCAGCACTGCTGCTAGAGGGAAGTTATGGCAGGGATGGCTAGTTGAATGTAAAAAAACCCACCCCAAACTCCAAAAAAGCCAGAAAAACATCTTATTAAGGACATGCTTCTCTGCTGCTTCACTTAAGGGAAGTTATACGAGTAATCACCTTGCCATAAGTGGGTTGCTCTGGTGAGCAGGAACGACTTGCATGGGAGGGTTTGCAGAAACCAAACCTCAGGTTTGGTCCCAGTTAAACGATTTAGCTCCAGGGTATACTATACCAGTACTTAACGGGGTTTGGTTTTAATTAACAATGAACATCAAGTATTTCTATTGCTCTAAATTCAAGTGACTGTCATGTACTTAAACACAGCCACTCCCATCCCAAACACTGTCAATTCTATTTTTTCTGAAATTATTTCTTAGTGAGTTGCCTCACTGCACTCCTATTGGTGAGGATTGGTCCTGTTCCATGTGGCACAAGTTGCTGATGTGAAAGGTGAGGCCCTGCAGATCCTATTACAGAAAGGTTCTTGCTACCAGGAAGTCCTAGCTGTGAGACTCACACCAGACTCACCACCCAAACCTGAACTTTCTTTGTGCAGCAGTGCAGTTCAGATTGCTGCCCCCTAGTTTGGCCTGATCCAGAGATGGATTTAGGTTCCTCTGTGTGAATACCCCAGCTTTCATGCCAGAAGCACCTTCATGAAAAGCATCCCTTAAATGTCATCAGACAAACTTTAGGTAAAATGAGGAAGTATGGGAAATCTCAGAAGGGATCCTGTTTACAGACTTCCAGATCCGCCCTCAGATCCTCTTGGAGGATATGGATCCAAATAACAGTGGTATAATAATAACAGCAACAGAAATAGCAGTTGCATATGATGCCTACTTTTCAGTAATGTACTCAGGAAATCACATTATAACACCAGTTCTTGAGCAGCTTTTGAAGGAAGCGAGGCTTCACAGGCTGTCATTTTAGTACTCTCTCTCTTCCATGCCACTTCCTCACCCATTAGATGAGATTTAAATTGTAGGTAGATGTTTTGCTTTCTTTTACAGAAAAACTGAGTGCCCTCATTTCTTCCTTTCAGTTTTCTGATTTAGCAGCAATCTGGTAAAGCTGCTGACATTTCCAGGAATGTAAACTTCCATATTGATAAAAAATGGGGACTATCAACTTCGTATTTAGGTTTCTATACACTAAAAAAATTCCAAGTGATTCGTCTAAGCGTCTCCAATGACCATTAAAAAGTAGATAAACAAGCATAAGGAAGAGCATTTATTTTGACAAGACAAGTTTTGGCACCTTTACCCACGCTTTCTAATCCCTTACACTGAGCACTGACTTCACCAGGCTCCTGGGACAAGGTACTATTCAAGAGGGTGAACTCAAAGCCCTTACTTTAGCCCTGAGTAGTTAAAATCCGAAAAGGTGCATTGTGCTGGTAGTCCTTTCATAACCCCTGCCTCTTTAATGATAGCCATTTCTCCTTATTGAACCCTTTCTACTCCTTTTCTTCTCTGTTCCTCTCTCCTCCTTTTAAGGCTCCTTTGAGCAGTGCTGTGCCTCTTGTTTTTCTTTTCCTTTGCCTGCTTCCTCCCTCTTATTTGTTTAAACCATTCCCTTGTTCATCTGCTCTCATTTTCTTTCTGCCTCTAGCCCCCCCATTCAGTGTTATTCTCTGTTGTTTTTTTCTGTGTGGGTGTGAGCACATTCTCCTGCCTTATCAGCTCTCTGGCCCTTTCTCTACAACATCTGAGTGGATGCTGGAATGATCTTTAGCCAGAATCTCCCTAGGGGTCTCAGTCCCAGGCTCCAGAGCTTCTGAAATGAGATGGAAAAAGAGAGACACCCTGGCAGCAGCTTGTCCCTAATGGCCAGATGGCCAGCACTCACATTAATACAATATCAGGCATTGCTGTAGTTCTGCCTTGGAAACTGCTTGCCTGTGCTGGCATCTTCTCACACTTCTCTGACAGCCATGCCAGTCCCAGCACCCTCTTGGGAAAAGAAATGGAAATGACCACATAAATACTTGCAATTCAAGTCACTGTGCAACAAGAATCATCTAATATTTTAATGCATGAATGTTTACATTATCCCCTCCCCCTGCACACTCCCTCCTCCATTCCCCTCCACTTCCATTATACATTGTCCTTTCCTGTATGTTTTGCTGATATTGAATTCAGCTCCCTTGCAGCCTGGGACTGGTGTTTTTGAATTTACCCTAGCTTTCATGTGTACATCCTTTCACACTGTGCTTTGTCGGGTGGGAGACCAGAAAGCAATTGCACGTCAGGACTGGAAGCAGCCAACTATCTACAAAGGAACAATCGGTTGTTAATGTTTGGCTATGGTTAGATGGAGGAACAAGCAGGCAGTGCCTTTTTTTTACCCTTTTTTTTTTATGACCTTGTAATACTGTGGGGCTTTGCTTTGTGTCATGCCATTCCCAGAAAAACACGGATGTGAAACAGAATGTTTTGTGGCCAATGGCAGGATCAGAGGAGGCAGAGGTGGAAAAAAGCTGTTGAGTGCATTTTGTGTTCAAAACCATTCTTCCTTCTCTCACCAGGAGTGTATTATTCAGCCTACCTCCATTGCCAGAGCTTTCCCTCTGAGTCTAGCTTCCCCAAAATTGTGCTGAGCGTGATGCAGCGTGAGCAAGGGCTGCCTATAGGGCTCTTCTTCCTGGCCTCTGACAGGGTACTACGTGGTTCAGCTTTGGCTGTTGTGAGCTCAGACTTGGCCTGCTGTAGAGAAAGACATGTTTGGTTGGTTGGTGTCACTTGCATGTCCAAGCTGTACCTGCTCACCTTGGTGTGCCTGCTTGTCTGCGTGCAGGAAGCTCCAACCCATGTGCTGAAGGAGAAGAGTTACCTGCCTGTGGGAGGAACATCGTCTCCTCCTGTGGATTGCAGAGCTTCTTGTGCTCACATGTTGGGATGGGTGGGCAGCCCGAATGTGTAGGAGCACCTAACACCTCGGTGCAGCATCAAAGCATAGGTCACTGCGAAGAGAAGTGAAATATGAGGCACATATTTATTCTTTCAGAGGAACTGTGTGTGATGTCTCTCACTCCCCTTGATAAGGGGTGGCTTGCCAGCCCAGTTCTGTTGGTATGGCTCAGGTAGACATTCCCTTACTGGTGTGAATAGGGGCACCACCCAGAGCTGTGCGTGCAGCTTTGTTTGCATTTTAACCTTTGCTTGTCTGTTGCTTGCCTGTCTTCCTTACAGCTTCCTAATCTTCCCTGCTTTTCTTTACTTGGAGTGGAAAGGGGAGGGAGGCTTAATGCTATACTGCTTCCCTTTTTTTCGGTAGGCTAACCCTTGCTTGTTTAGGATCTGGCCCTGTTCCCATTGTAGGAAATCCCAAAACTCTTATCAAGTTCAATGAAAACAAGAGTACGCTCTTAAACCATTACTATTATTAATCACATTATGACAATGCTAATTACTATGGTTATGACTACTATGTCTACTACAGCTATTACTATTACTAGTATTGCTAGTATCACTATTACTACTACTAATATGATTTATTACCTATTTCTTTTCTTCTTTAGAGAATTTTGTAGAGGCTGAGAGCACTGAGAGCAACATACACAGCTTCAAGGATTTCCAATTCCTGGCTGAAAAGACAGAAATTATTTTGGTGGGAACCTTTAGCCAGGAAATTACCTCTTATGCTAAAAGAGGCAACAGCATTTAGTTGAGTTTACATCTAGGAAGTGAACAATGGCTGGAGTTAAAAAAGAAGGAGACTGAAACAAATAGAGCTTGGCAGACCTGACTCAGCTTTGTCAGAGACGTTTATGAGCCTCTCAAGCAGCTTGGACATTGCAGGTCTAACCAGACAGTGCTACCTTTAGACTTAGGGAGACATAATGAGAGGGGAGAACAGGTGCACAGAGGGTTAGCAAATATTTGCCAGCAAACAGGGCTGGCATTAGCACACAAGTCTGAGTGGGGCTTCATTAAACACAGTTTCTGCTTCAGATCATTAATTCATTTTAATTATGTGTCCACTGGTCAGCACGAGCTGGGGGGACGCGGCTTGATGAATGGGATGCCGGGAGGTGAGGGGCGCATGTGGGGATGCCCCGTGCGCGGCAGGCGGAAGGGCGCTCTCCATGCACCCAGCCCACGTGCACCTTCTCCTCCCTCTTCCTCTCACTTGAGCGGTAACGAAGTTTGCACAGGACATTTCCTCTGGGATTAAATAATGCCTGGCTGGGGTTAATGGCACTTGGCTGTGCTTCATATCAGCAGCTCCACCTAGCTGGTCATTAATCCATGGCCTCAGGGGAAGTCCTGTATTTCAATTATTGTTGGATTAATGAGACTAGATCTAGTCTGTACCACTCAACAGTTAATTTCCTCATTTGAATGCTTAAAATGGTGTGAGTGATGGGGAAAAATTTTATGTTCTTCATGCAAAAAATTCTCATCTCTTTTATGTAAACTGCTTCATGGGCCTTCATCTGATTGAGGCAGCACTCCTGAGGAGACAGAGGGTACTGCGGGAATCAGGAAGTGCGGAAAGGTTAAAGTCTGTGTTAGAAACAGAAATTGCACTAACCATGGCAGTCACGTTAGAGTTGGTGCAATGGACTGACAGTGAGTTCCACTCAAACGCCGATCAATATTAATGGCAATGGAGAGAGCAGCTTCTGGCCTAAGCAGTGTGTGAAGCAGTTCTTGCGCATATTTATTAGGACATAAGTACATAGTATGGGATCCTTTTCTGCTGATCTAATGTGATTATATTAACCAAGACAGCTAAATATATAGATAATAAAAGCATTTGCTGATATATCATTGTCTAGAACAGCTAATACATGACTTAATTTTCCTCTATGGTGGGAGTTAATCTTGGTTCATCTGTTATCATTTCCATCTCTGGATTGCTGAGTTTGTATGTCTTTTGTATGTGTCTTTTCTTCGTGTCTTTTCTTCAGGTATGAGACAGGTTTGGTCTTAATCTCTAATGCTAACATATGTGCACCTTTGCATATGTATATCCTGAAACCACTTGGATTGCTCTTCTCTCCATGCTGGCCTCTGCCTTCACATTTCATGCCCAACAATTAAAAGCATCATAGTTGTCCACCTTTCCTTCCTCTGTGGTACTGTGTGCCGACAAGGGTGCTACTGTTCCCCTTCCCAGATGCCAGAATTTTCCTCCTGTTCTCTGGCCTTGGCTGCTGGCAAGCACAGGCAGGGAATGCTCCCTGGACTGTGGGGTGCTATGCAAAACTGCACACTGACCCCTGACTTTCCCAAGAAAGAGGAGGGAAGCTCACTAGTTTCCTTAAACTTCTGATGTGTCTTCAGGCAAAACCGAAGTAGCTATGAGTGTTTCGTGAGAAGAAATACAATATAGGCCTAATGTTTTTTTCAAAAGCCTAACTAAAGACGAAGATATCCCCATCACAAATCAAAACTAGCAACTTCTGTCCAAAGACCAGATCATGTTAAGTATAAATCCACAGTGGGATAAGGCTGAGAACTTGAGACTTGAGTATGCCTTTAAAGATTTAAGATACGCTTACGTTTCCCTAGTTTTCCACTAGCTGCTCTGTAAAGCTGCCGCAGCATAAACTGCTTTTGCCACCAGCGGGCAAAAAACGTGCAAAGCCTCTCCTGCAGCATGGAGAGGCTCTGTGATCGATCCCTCCTTCTTTGTGCAGTAATGCCAAGATTCCCAGGGCAGTGGAAACCTCACCAGGGCTGAGATCAAAGAAGGAGACATGAATGGGCAGGAAGATGGGCCATCAACCCTTTTATCAATATTAAAAACATCAGTTAAATAACAGCAGCGGGTAATCCACAGGTATCATGGGGTCTCAGCAGTGATCTTACCTAGCCCACTATCTTATGTCTGATGCTGCTCCTGTTAGGGGACTGTATTCATTAGAAGAAGGTGTATTAGACCGCTCAAAATAGTTACAAAATAACTGACTCTGGCAATGTGAGTCATTATCTGAATTACACCGAAAGCACACAAGTCTGTATCTCACGTATATACATAGGTAAAATGATTCTGACTGCTGTAACCAGATGTCCCCATTATCCATGTAAAGGATAGACGGCATCGTGAATTTTTCATGCAGAGTGATTTCCACTTAAGCGGAATGGATGGATAACATTGATCTGTAGTCCCCTGTTCATGCTATTATTCTTTCATAGACATGAATGGTTTTGATTCTTCCAAGAAGAAATTTAATTTTTTTTGCCTTCACATTGGCTGATGAATGGGACACCGAAATAAAAAGCAAGGTTGAATGGAGCGTGAAGCCTGCGTGTGACAAAACAAAGAGAAGAGTTTTATAGAAAACTTTCTTGAAAATGCAAAATGTTGCCCAGAAGTATCCTTTCAGAAAATGATACATTTGATTATTATACCCGTAACAATGAGCTTTAGTTACAGGAGGGGTAAATTGAGTATCTCACTGGGGACAAGGCTGCAGATTAGACTTCAACTTGGAAATGATATACATTCAAGTAAGGTGAATTTGATCCCAGCCTGACTGGGGGGGGACGGGGACGGGGGGACGGGGGACGGGCAGGGAGAGCAAGAAGAAAAAGAGAGAGAGATTATAGGGTGTGTGGACTATATAATGCCTGTGTCTGAACCTGATCCACTTGAGGAACCAGCAGGATGATACGGTGGGGGACCACCTTGTTCCTTTCATCTTAAAATTCAGAGAAAGAACTGTTTGCATCAAAGTTTGTCCTGTATTAGAGGTTTATTTTGTCATAATCCTACTCAAAGCCAGGCAAGGATGGGCAAACATCCACCTACATGTCATTCACCTGCATACCCAAGCACATGGCAAACACCAGGAGAAATGAGAACGTGTGCAGAAAGGTGGCAGGACGTGGTGAGGGAGAAACCCATCAGTCAGCTTCCCCAGGCCACTTTTTCTAGGTAGAGATGACAAATACCCATTTCACCTTATGACTGTGTCCCATATCCTGTGTGATGAGATGCTGCTGAGCAAGGGAGAATGGCATCTGTGAGAAGTGTCCCACATCTTCAGCCTTTCTCAGATACTAGTCACTGTTCCTGGCACCGTTTCCCCTGTGTCCGAGCTGAGCACTCTCCTGAGCACATGGTGCAAGGCTTTGCCTGCTCTCTTGCCACAGCAGAGCCAGAGCTGGGAGGTAGATGGTTGTTCAGTAGGATTTAAGCCTGTAGCATCCGCCCCCAGAGAAAAGGGCGCAGTGTGTTTAGTCTCTCACTCTTTTGTACAAACATTCCCTGAAATCAGCGGATTTGCTCACTTCCACGAATTTTTCACTTTTGCTTCCTGTGCTGAGGATGTTTTTCCAGCAGACCCCTGGGTACCAGGTAACGAGAGGGCCGAGGCAGTAAGATGTCCTTCTCTCTTCGCCCACCCTCTTTTCTTTTTCGGAAGCCACCAAATTTTACACAATCTGTTCAACTCATCTCCAGAGGTAAAAGACAGAAACAGTTGCCAGTTATGTGGGGCTCAGTGATCAGCGGTATCAATGCAGTCCCTTCATTTGCCTCCTGGCTCTGGCTTCCTGATTGGTATGGCCGTTAGTGGAGACAATGCCAGCAGAGCAGATGCAGAACTACAAACCACTGAAGGATGAAAAGGAAAGAGAAAAGTCTGTTTATTGCAGCCAGCTCTAAAGGGGGGCTGGGGGGGAAAATGACCCAAACTCCATCCAATTAAATTTTCTAATTAAACTGAGGACACACACGTTCTCTCCCTCTTGCATTCCCTTTCTGCACACACGCTCATGCACACGTGCACCCCAGTGCTTTCGGAGCGGGTGTCCTGCCGTGGAGCTCATCCTCCCAGTTCCTAGTGGGGCACATTGTAACAAAGAGAGAGGAGCCTGGTCAGGCTGCAGAAATTACAATTACCTTTTTTTAATGGAGAAACTTTTCTGGTTGAGCAACAGCATTTAAAGGAAGAACAGCTGATAGAAAAATACAGAAGAAACAACGTGAAATAGGTCAAACCCCATGTTTTATTTGCAGAATTGTAAAACTAAACAAACTCTTTGGAAGACTTAAACATTTCCTATGCTGACACAGGATTTTGTTACTTCTCCAGTGCTGACAAGAAATGCGTGTGGCTGGAGAAGTCCTGATGTGACTAGCTGGAAGTCCTTAGCCATGCAGCTGGCCCTCATTGCTCCTTGCTTTGGCCCTGCCGTTGGGAGGGCACGGCTGGGGTGACATGCTGCTGGAGCCAGCCTCTCTACTTATACCAGAAGAGTCTTCAGGGTAACTTCTTTAAACAGGGCTCAAAGATGGCTTGGTCTCACTAGAGCACTGAGGAACTCCCATTCCCTTTGAGCATCTCTTTCCAAACAGAAGACTATTTGGGCAGGCTGCTTAAACAAGGGAAATGCACAAGGTCAGAGAATTTAGAAAAACAGGAGCTATAATGATATACTTGACAGTAAATATATCCAAGCTAAGCATGAGTCCCTCTGGTAGTTTAGCTGTGCTTTGAAACTGGCAAAAAATCATCTTGAACTGAGACTTTAAAAAAAAATCATGGTCAAAACACAGTATATAATCTCAGACATCATTTACCAGCCTAAGCAACAAGCATCTGTCGATGAGCGTCTTGCCGCTTATCACCATAAACATGCGGCATGCTGCTCTCAACAGGAACTTGAATTTTACAGGGTCATACTGAGACACCAAGTGTAAATGACAATCCAAATTAAAGTGCGGCCACCATGCTGAGAATAACAGAGGCCAGGGCAAGGGCACTGCAAGCAGCTCATGGTAACACCCAAAGTTACAATTAAGGTAATCCTCTGGTCACCTCCACCTCTTTCCTCTGGGGGTCCCAAGGGGCTTCAAGTGGTCCGGTTCCTATGGATGAGCCAGGAGACACTGAGGGTGGTGTCTGCAGCACAGGGCTGAAACCTGGCGGGATGTTTTCACCACAGTTGGTTTGCTGGTCTGGTGGAAAGGATGACCTAATGTTTACAGAAGGTTTGGGCTGCGATGAAGGCTAACTGGCAGGAGTTCACACAAGATGAAATAGAGAGAATGGTGGCTTACAGACAACAACCAGAGGGGTTGGATGTAGTTATATCACTCACTGGTAGCTGGGGACAGGGCTAGGCAAAAGGGGTGCAGGAGGGATCAGGTTGGGTTTGGGTGGAAAGCAGAGGAAAAAGCAGAGGCAGCGTTGGTTGGGTTTAGTTGAAGAAATGTTTAACAGCTCTCTTGGCATTGGAATGGGTTGTGACTTAACATCTGACCAAGCCATCACCAGTACCCTTTCAGTCCTGGAGATCTAGTGCTCGTACTCCTGACCCATCTGACCAGACCCAGGCACATGGGATCTGTGCTGCTGACTTCTATGTGGACACACTGTGCCTGCATCACAGTTTGGTAAGGGAGCTGAGAAGACGATGCTTTTGCTTACATTTCTAAATATGAGTGACTTATTTTTACATAAGGTGACCAAATGTCTGTTGTTAGCTGAGCTGATCCATGGTCTACCTCGTCCCATAGACAGCCTCTGGCCTTTCCCTTTTCTGCTTTTGATCAGACAAATAGGAAAATACATAATTATTTTGTTTCATTTAACTCCCTTCTGATTCCCAGTGACAGTGGGACTCCTGGATGTTTCTTTCACTGCTCTACCTCATGATAGCTGTATCCCCAAAAAGGAACTGGTGTTTCTCACCAAGGAAGAGCATGTGTTGCTCTCACCTTTCTGAGGCGTTTGAGGTTATTTGAGGTGTTACAATTATCTCTGTGGTGAGACATGACTAGTTCTACAAGAAGAGTACCACATTAATCAGTAGATGGAGAGACAGAAAGATAAACAGAGGGATAATCTATGGGCAGATTATATGAAATGCCTGGCACCCACTATTCTCAGAAAAATAGTTTTGTGTTGTGAAAAGGAGCGGTGGTTTGGTATTGAAAAATAAGTACCTTCCTTAGAAGTTATGCAGGATGTAGTGGGGTTTGATCCTGTGCAAGTTTTTCTTGACTAAATCTTAACGGTTTTTGCGGCCATGGGGTTAAGGCAGTATTTGTTATACTTGAGCAGATCAAAAGTAGTAATGCACATATGTGCTTTCTGTGAAAAAAATAGTACCATCAGTTTCCAGAGGAAGACAAATACCTCCTGATGTGCCTCACTGTATTTCAGGTCAATACAAAAAGAAATTTCACTTTCAAAGGAGAACTTTTACATCTGATTTCTCTGTGGAAAGTGGAAGGCACTGATACGTTCCTCGCTCCTTCTGTCTCCTTTGCCAAGAGGTACACCAGACAGATGAGGTCTGGCACTGGGCTCTGTTCTGCTGTTTTTAATTTAGAGTTGGAGAGGTCCAAGTACCACGTGCTAGAAAACATTTCTTTTACATATTTCCTGTGCAAAATGTATAATAAAGCTGAGTGCCCAGTCACAAACCACTTAGCAAACATGCAAACACCTCCTGCTGCCAAGCCCCACAGGAGGCCCGGATGTGCAGGTACATCCACAGGCAGCAGCATCCCGGGAGGAGGTGTGAGGGAGACATTTCTGCCTGGCACTGTGACCCAGATTAGGTCACCAGCACTGATCCAGCACTGACCAATGCTGGCAAGGGCCATGACTACCTTTGGCTGGAAAGGCGGACCTGCCTTCCAACCACTAGCACCAAGCTAAGTTGGCACCAGGTGTGAGGATGGGTGATGGATATGGTAGGGATGACATGCTCCCTCTCTAGAAGATGGTCAGAGTGGTCTCCTTATGGCTCACATCTCCAGGACTGGCTCCATAGGATGCCAAGTTTTCACCATACCACTGTGACTTCACAGCAAAAGCAGAACACAAATACAAGGTGGTCATCCTTCTGCCAGGTGAAACTTCAGGCAATGGGATATAAACCCACATGCAGACAGAGTGTAGTTACCTTCATGTCCTCTGACACTTTCCTAAATTCAGCCAAGGACTCAAGTACTGTAAATCTACCTTCTAGGCTCTAGCTTTGTTGGGTGCAGAACTGAGAGAGTTGAACTATTTGCAGGGTTTTTTTGCCAACTTTTAAAATCCCCAAGCACCATTAGATGGGATCTTCAAAGTTTCTAAAAGGAAATGAGATGTTGACTTTCCACCTGCAGCAACTTTGAAAGCTCCCACCTGGAATCATTTAAATGTTGTAGTAAGTGTAAAATGACTAATTAGAAAGGTGTCTTTTAGCAGTGAGGTCAGGAGAAGGGCAGTCTGAAATTCAGCCAAATGGAAAGTGAACCTATTGGGGCATTTGAGAGGGACAGTGTCTTCAGGAAACAAATCGAACATTTCCAGGTGACATTTAGCCATGCAATACCTTTCTTGTGTCTTTGAGCATTCCTAGCAAACCTTTTGCCCTACCTAGAGTGAATCTACAGTTAAGCTGATCAACAGACAATGCCACTTAGCTTTTTGGACTGATGTTTTTTTCCAACTGAAATGTCTGTTCTAGCTTCTGTTGGTTTTCTGAGATGTTTCCTCCTGGTAGGAAGCTGAGTGAGGTGCAGATACCTGCATGCTCAGTCTTTTGGAGTGGAGCATAGTTCAGTAAGATGCAGACCAAGCAGGTCTGGAGAAGGAAGCTGGCCAAGCCACTGCTTAGGTTCCTTAATGACTAATAATGACAGAGAAACTCCAGACAGCAGGGTCCTTCTGTATCAGATCTTAAGAAGGACTTTTTCCTGACAAAGCTTTTCACAAACCTTGTGAGAGGGTTATGTGCAAAATATCTCTATCCCTCTGTCAAAATTCCTTGAAACTGTCCTATGGATTCAAAAGTTGTTAAACAAAAAGTTGACGTAAAGACACAAACAGAAAACAGCTGAACTAAAAGGTAACTTCAGGTAGAAAACCTGCAGTGCAGTATTATGTTTGCTTTTCCTGTAGCCATTAATACTGTACATTTGCTTTGCAGTAGTGTTCCTGTGGCTGGATACCTTTTCTGCATGACACATTAGCTGCAGAGATGACATCCAAGAGGGCGTTTGAAGAAGCAGAGCACGGTCACAAGAAAGGTGAAAAATCTTTTTGCAGCAGGAGTTGCTCTCACGTGTGTGCCCGTATACCCCATGGTGGTGGAAATTAAAAGTAAGAAAGAGCTATTCATTCACTAACCAAAGTTTGATCCATCTCTGGATCCCAATCGGGAACTCAGCCCCACCAAGGCCCTGAAACACTGTTTGCATTGTTTACTGTATGTGGTACCAGGGAAAAGCTGATGTTACTGTTATTTAGCACCAGCACTCTCCAGGCTGCCAAAATGCTGTGCCAAAAAAGAAAGGTCATTTGAACCTCAGTGTCTGACAAAACAAGCTCAAACTGTCTACTGTGGGAACACACATTTTCTTGGGCTGATCCCATTCTGCAGCCAGAATGGGCAATGCCAAGCTCTTCCCCTCCTGCTGTGTCTGGAGGTGAGTCCTAAAATCCCAATGAATCATTTTGTTTGTTTTGTGATGCCTTTTATTTTTTAATAGACACTCTGCCTTTTGTTAATGACAAAGAAATGGCTCCTTCCATCTCTCTGAATAGCAGTTGCTGCTGCAGGCGGTGTGTGCATCTCGTGGCTGATGGAGCGGCAGTGGGGTGTGCACCCGGGCTGTGCTGGCCCAGCCTGGTGAGCAGAAGATGCTAATTTTAAACTGCTGCTCTTTTTCTCCAAATGTCTGCATCAGTTTTACGTAGCCCCCATTGCTGATGAGGCGTTTACATGCCCCATTGTGAGAGCTGCAGCCCACAGAAGTCTGATCCTTACTTGCTGCATGCCCCTCCAGCTAAGTCTCTGTACACTATGGCTGGGTTGAAATGACTGATCACAGGAGATAAGGGTTAGACTCCTAAATCTGTATGTTTCAGGTGCTGAGTGCCTACAGCTGCCACTGCACAGAGCAGACTCAGGGGCTTTTCAGTGGCTCTGGGAAATTGAAGCCTTTCTTAGGTAACTATAGGACTACCTAGTGATGGGCAGGAAGATGAGGAAACTTGCTTTGTTTCTGCCTGGAGTCTCAGGGAACAAGCCATATTTTGGAGAAGGAAGGGAGCCCTCTCTTCGAGTCATATACGTCTAAAGCAGCCTAGTGCTGAATCCCTGTAAAGCTGGTAATGTTCCAGATTTCAAGCCTGTGTGATGGTATGTGCAAGTGGCATGCAGCACTTGCTGTTTCCCGCAGGACCAGGGTGGAGGCTTGGCGTGGCTGAGGAAGGCACTGCCCAGACATCTGGTAAGGCTAAAGGTCTGTGGGCTCTCTCAAGTCTATCCATGTTGGTCCTATGCCCAGCTCAAGCACATTCAGCAGGCAGAGGCAGGCCAGGTGAGTTCATCCATAGGACCCTTTGTCTTCAAGGAGGCAAGAAATTCAAACAAGGTAGTACATGAAGGCACTCCCAGTGGGAACTGTACTTCAGGGGAGTAATCTGGGGCAATTCCCAAGGCTAGGAATTATTTCCCAGTGAGCAGAAAAGATCAGTTGGGGGTCAGTGTTCCCAAATGCCAAGGTTTAGGAAGTTTTCCACTCTGTCAGATGCAAACTCACTTCTCTTCCAAGCATAGGTGGCTGGAAAGCATCTCACATTCCCTGACAAGCCTTAAAGCCTCGCATTACTCCTTCAGTGTGAACAAGGAATCCACAACCACAGCCTCAGTGATGATGCTCACTGTTTACTAATGTGCATTTTAATGGTTTTTGAAAATGTGTCATTTCATCTTTTTCATTCAATGCCTAAGTGGTAAAAGATCCAATAACTCTAATAAGAGAGTAAGGGTATTGGTTTAACAGTCTAAACAGAAGTTTGCTTTATCTCTGTATTCTGGGCTGTAGATACAAATCTAGGCAGAACTGATACTGCCTTCCACCGCTCTGAAACTGATAAACCGAGCAGTTTGCTGTGCAGAAGTGGCTGATACATGCAGTTCATGTGTTTCTTATAAAAATAAGGGCTTACTTGGAAGAACTCTGAATAAATTTCTTCTTCTTTGAATCAGGCTCATCTGCTGCATGCACTTTGACTTCAGCTCCTTAGCTTTCTTGATACGCAATGTGTAATGTTATGCGTGAATTTTCAAGCCTCCCAGGATGTCTGTGCTGTATAAATATAGATATGATTAATGCAGAACAGCACTGCAGTTCTTTCAAAGATATGAACAGTTCCTCATCTTTCCATGTCTGTCTCAATCTTTATTCACGGATCCAAAAAATAACCCATCCGTCTTGTCATTCGTGATGCTGGCAGGCTCCATTCCAGCACTGTGTATGCACCTTGTTTGGCTTTTTGGAAAAGTCTTTCCATGATAAATAAATCCCTTCACAAGTAGTTATGTGACCTTGAAGACAGTATCCTCTGGTTCTGGTGGAGGCAGTTCATTTGCAAAGGTTTGCCTTCCGCCACACAGGTGTTGCCATCCCTCAGCACTGCGGCTGTTTTCCTTGGACATACCACTAGAAAGATCAATGGGTCTGTTTTTTCTGAAGCAGGAGTTGGGGAAGCTCTTGTTACTGCCCAGCAATATCCCCTGGAAATAGTCTTCCAGTGTGTCATAGCTGCTGGGAAACTTTCGCTCTCCCTGGGGAAAGTGTCCTCTGCTGTTGCTGTGGGAATCCCCGGTTTTCCTGACAGGGATGTACAGTGGCACCTTCTCATACCTGCACTAACCTTCATGTGAAGACTGGGACCCATGTTGCCTGCCATGATGACTGGACTCTTCTGATCCTCATATCAGTTAGATCAGTGTTATTGACCTTGTTCTTGCAGTTTGGGCAGGGTTAACATAGCAATTACTCAATATTCAAGTCAGAAATCTTTGTCAGAGTCAGGGATAGACCACAGATGTCCTCAGCTTCCCACTTGAGGACTAACTAGGAAACCCAGGGACCTTCTTCAGTAAGTCAATTCTGTAAGTGCCAGCCCAGCACTGTTAACCAATAACCAAAGCACTGATGCTGCAGCAGCTTATTTGCAATATGGCTCAGCTGAATATGGGCACATTTTTTTGAGAACTTAAGGGGAGTTTTGCATGTAGATGAAGAGTAATAAATGGTGCCTTGCTTTGATATGGAACAAACCAAAAAATCATTAAGATGCAAGTAGCAAGAGATCTACAATGTGATGGGCCCTCACATGGGGTGTGTTGTTGAAGAACAGCTGAACATCAGCTAAGAGGAAGCTCCCATGTTGTAATGTAGGAAACAGCTTTCACAGGTGACTGCAGTGATCAGAGGTTTCAAAGCAAGGAACAAGGTAGGAGAAAAATCCTGTTCTGAGTGCCTGGTTGATCTCTGTACCTGTTTTCGTAAAATAAAATGCACAAGATCAGAGAATAAAAGAACAAACAAGATATTGCCTGGCATTCCAAGAGTCTCTTTGCAAATGCCTCTGATCCACTGAGGGCTGGTATATTCCAGCTTTGCCTTCCCTTCTGGAGGAATACAATAGCATTAGTAAGGAAATATACCTGCAGCTTACAAACAACTGAGCATATCCAGGCTGTCAGCAAAGACATATGTGGCAAAGCCTAGTTTGCAACCATCAGTGCCTGTTCATAATAGACAAACCCTGGTGCAGCACTTTCCCTGCCTGTTGGGAAGTGTGTGTGTTGTGTTCAGATTTGGCTTAGAGCCCAGAGCAGTCTGGGTTTTGTTTTCCTTTTGCATGAACATGGAGAAGATTTTCCAGTAGGATGGGTGGCTTAGCAGATAATGCCCTGGCCTTTCAAAGTTGGGAGTGAGGTCTGGGTTCAGCTTGAGGTCTCAAGCAAAATGATATTACCCATCTAGGCAATTCAGACTTTTTTTGTACAAAAGACTGTACGCCGTACATTTGTCTCTGATTTGCCCTGCACAGGTTTACTGTATTTAGAGCACAATGCTGGCAAAGGCATGGTGCTATATCAGCCCTAGGTACCTTCACTGAACATAGTGGTCCTGCTACTGACCTGTCATTTCCAGTTCTGGTGGAACGAAGGGATGCCTGTTACACCTGCCGAATAGCCATATCAACCCAGAAAACTGCTGTAACAGGCCACAGTTGCCTGGCATTGATCTGATACCACCAGCCAACACACAGCACTTGTAATAGTTGTGGACTGCTTCCCACTTTCCAAAACCATTCATGCCATTTGGATCTGCACAGTCTGTCTCAGTCCCTCAGCCCCTTGGATGTGACCAAATCTCAGTTATGTCATTTAGTAAAGCTACTCCTAACTGAATATTTGCTAATTCTCCAGGAAAACAGCTCTTTCTTCAGAGAACAATATCCATTAGGTAGCTGGTGGGCTAAGGCCACTGCCCATTATCCCAAATGTCCTCTGCTTCTCTACCTCTCTATTTGTATCTCCCCATCATTCTCCCCATCAATCCTAATCTAAGTGAAAATCCTGCTAGGCAGGAGCCATCATGGTCAGCAAGACTAACATTTCGATAAAGATGAATAATAGTATTTTTCATTATGCCATTCTTTTTCCTATAAATTGGGAATATGTAGTATGCAATATATGCACAAATATTTCATCAGTTTCTGGGGCAGCTCCCTTTGATTTAGGCTTTCAGGAGAAGGAGCCATTCAAACAAAAATGTCCTTATGAAGTATGAGTGCCTTTATGTGCCCAGCAGGTTAAGCGAAGATCGAGTAGTGCCGTATAAGCATTGATAAATGCAGTTGTGCAAACAGTCATGCTCTAGTGTGCCGCTCTTTTACTTCATTTACCCCCTGTGGTCAGGACCAGTGTCACTCTGTGAAGTGCTGACACAGTGCTCCCAACCAACCATGGCTTCGCTGAGTCAGGAAGAGAAACAGAAGAGAGACCGAGAAGCAGGGTACCCTCTCAAGTTGGTTTGTTGAGTTCATAAAATAGCTGGGTTGGCACTTCCACCCTATGTTCTGCCTTTCTGTGGCAATCCATACTAGTATTCCAACTATGTTAGATGCCCTTTGTGTGCAAAACTCCAGAGCTCTGGGATCTTCAACTTTTTCATCTAAGCTTGGCTTCCTCTTTTATTGTTTGGGTTTGTTAACTGGCTGCTGTTGTCCTTCTTAAGTCCCAATAACCATTTTTCATCCCCCTTGTTTTTTTTCCACAGGAAAGCCAGGAAGAAAGGCGTTTTCAGCAAGGCCTCCCTCCTTGCCGGGTTTCATGCACAGACTTTAA
>NW_009939145.1:52264-59759 GCF_000696875.1 Nestor notabilis | reverse complement strand
CACAGCCTTCAATCATTGCGTTGCGTGGAAAAGAGAAAGAGCTTTTCTTAGAACGTCCTACCGCGGCATGCAAAGACTTCCCCCCTTCTCCCTTCCTACTCATTAAAGCACAATTGTTGACTGCTCTGGGGTCCCTGTGGGTAAAGCTTGTTTGTAATGTCAATTACCTTGAGTTTATGAGTTAAGAGCTGTTGCCGGTCCTCTGGAAAAAGGAATCCTTCATTTAGCTGTCACTGGCATACACTGCAGTTCATTCGGCCAAGAGGAAATGGGGATTAAAGGCCTGATCCTGCTTCTGCTGGAGGCGGTGGCATGGCTCCTGGTGAGAACAATGGGAGCAGACCCCGGCCTCAGAGGAGAGGGTGGTCCTAGCTAGGGTGCTCTCCTGCTCCCCCTCTCCCCAAGTGAGTGATGATAATTACTGCAGGAGTGTCTGTTTGGTGCACTTCCTCCAATTGTTCCCAAGCCCTTATTTTGCTTGGTGCTCCGAAGGGGTCATTTCTTTAGCTGGATAGTAAAGCTTGTCTAGAATGACTTAGTGCGTTCCTGAAATGCTTGAAAAGATGGGTGATTGCCTTGGGGAGAGACAGAGAGTGGATGAATAGAGGCTCTTTGCATGTTTTGGTCAGTCCTGGTCGAAGTGATAAGGACTGTTGACAATGTTGGTGGTAAAAGGCCACATTTTTGATGAGGTATAAAGAAGCTGTGACCTCATTGCCAGCCAGAAACCTATACCCGGGTATCCTGAGACAGTGTTCATGAGCTCTTTTTTGAGGATTTAAGGTGGTTCACCTAACCAGGTGCTTCGAGAAAAACAATCTTTTTTTTTGTTTGACTCCTTGGACAATTGGATCCAACAGAGGATACCTGGTTTCTCTGGGAGAATACCTCAGTTTCTCTGGCTGGCACAATCCACTGGCTGGGCTGGTTCCACATTGCTCTGTTAGGGGAGTGACAGACTACTAGAACATGAAAGAGGGAGGTCCTGTCAGCAACCCAAAGCTAATGGAGGCCCAGTCATGACTCTTTTCGTCCCAGGTGCCTTTCTTGTCACCCAAATGTGCAGGTCCAAAGAGAAGAAAAAAACCTCAACCCCTTTTGTTTCAGTTTTAGAACACTCAACTGTCTTCATCACACCATGATGTGTCAGTTTAACCAAGTAAATTTTCAGCCTGTTGTTCAAAGCCTTGTTTGCAAATGCTTCCTCTGCAGCCAGTGAAGCACTGGGTGCTTGTGTTTGTTCTTCCATCATGGGAATGTTTTTGGAAACATCCTCAGCAACAGCTGAGATTTAATTGCTGAGAAAACAGGAGCTCCCACATTACATCATAACTTCAAGTAACAACAGTTAGAAAGTGCAGAGATTTTTTTCTGTAGCAGGAGATACTCTGCCACAGGGGGACCATACATGTTTATAATGACCCTCCTTTCTATTTCTTTTCACTTTCCATCTGAATGCCTTGAGTTACTGAACAGGCATGAAACAAACCTCTGAACACCTCCAGCAGGGAATTCTAGAGTTACTGCTTTTCTCTTTAGAGAAGGGATGTCAAAGTACAGAGAGAAAAGTGAGTGCTTAAAGTCGTGGTGAGGAGCTGTGATTGCAGTAATCCCTGATAGGAGATAAAACCTAAGGAGACTCCCACATTTGAGTCTCCTGGGTGTTTTATGTGAGAAATGAACAATCTCCTTCCAGCTTAAATGGCCTTTTCAGTCTCCCTTGTCTTCAGATAGTAGTACAGTTCTATTAAGCTCCTGGCAGAGTGATGGGCTCTTCTTGAGCTTCGAATTGTTGTGAGTATTCTCTCTTGCAGGAAGTCACTGTTGATGCATAGGCTTTGTTACAGCCTTAATCAAAACTGAGCATTTTAAAGATCTTGAGAAATTCAGAAATGTCATGACATCAACTGGTTTTTGTAATCACTTGTGAGCGCCTCTTGAGGACTCAGTTCCTGTGGAGCCCTGAAGTTCAATGGCTTTAGGTTTATGACTTTGTTGTAAGGGTCACCTATTATTTATTCATTAAAGACCCTGCAAAGTGCTTTACTTTGAGGCAAGGAATGCCTCACTACTCGCTACCAGCTCTTAGCTCTCTCTAGTTCCAGGCAGCAAAATTTCCAGTGGAAGATTTCACACTGAAAATGTATTTGAGTAGCATCAGCTTAATAATCAAACCCAAGATTTGATTCCCACCCCAGTGATCTCTACTTCATTGAAGAAACTTCCTGAGTCTTCTGAGTTTCACTCTTTGTTTTCACCTGACTGTGAGAGTCTCCTATACATACTGCTCCTCCATACAAGCAAGTAGCAGTGGCACAACATATCTCCGTATGTCAGCTGAGCCGCGGCGGACTCAGTAGCTATTTGCCAAGTATGCTCTTGGTCTGCCCTAAATGTGAGGTAATGCCACTTAGCTGAAAACTTGATGAAAGAAGCTTAAACTGAAACAGATTAAAAGCACAGACATGGACAGTTACAGAGGTTTGGCTGACGTCTAGTAACTCCTTAAGCCCCGTACACAGACTGTGTGTCTGAATCCTTGAGTGGCTTGCTCACAGAACTTGATGTGGTCACTGCACGTGCACATAGGTTGTGATGCCAGCACTTTTTGAGAGACCCTAATCCTAGTGAGTTCAGTTTGCTGTCTGCCTCTTCCTGTGCTCTCAGGCAGATGGTGATTTTTCTGAAAGGATTGATTGGTCTGATCTTACCAGATGTTGATGATACGGTGAGGTGTGTTTATGTCTATATATGCTGATTGGGCACATTCTTATTTCCAGTGATTATGGATAGCAATTTAGCTATGTAATTTTGCCAGTAGCAGCATGTTGGATGTAACACAGGCAGGGCAGAAAACCTGTGTTGCTCACTGAAAACAAAGCAAGACCAGGCTGTAGTTATACTGCATACCAGTTGCTCCAGAGTGAAACAATACTGGATATTTTTGTCTAAGCAGGTCATATTTTGATGCGGAGCCATGAGGTCTAGAGTTCAGAGGGCAGAAGCGGGTGTCACAAAGGATCTCGCCATGCTGTAATCCCTCCTGAGCCATGGGCTTGCAGAGTGACCTTGGGTGTGACACTTGATCAGTCTGCTCAACCTTAGGCAAGAGGCAGCCAGGCTGTCCCCTGCCAGCCCAAATGTCACAGTGTCCAGCATTTTAAATGATGCTTCCCTTTCCCCAGCTCAAGTATCTGTTGATAAATTACTACGCAATGATTAATACCTGGTTCCTGGTGCATTTCTGATTAGTAATCAGCATCATTATGAGTGCTGTGAATTTTAAAGATTTGCCAGAGGAAAGTTCATTGTTAGCACAATGGGCTGGTGTATTAAATGGATGTGGTTTTGGGTGCTCCATTGCCAGATTCTGCAGTTTTGTCTTGGGACTTGCTCTCTTGGTGTTGACCATTTCCCCATGATGATACAGGGGAGAAAATGCTTAATCATTGCTTGCCAAGTTCTATCTGAGAAGACTATTCTGAAGTGTTCTGTTTTTTCTTAAAGACAACATCAGCGTGTTTAGACTAAGAAAAGCAAGTGTGGTTACTCAGAGGCTGGTAGCTCAGCCCAGAAGGAGGAAGCAATGTGGTGCCTAGACAGAGGCACCCAGTGCACTTCTACATACCCTCCTGGCATCCAACTCCCACTCCTGAATAGTATAGCTCTCCCCTACTTGCCCTAGAAACCCAAAGACATCCAAAATAACCCTGGATGTCTATGTGTTAGACTTAATGTAGTGGACTGATTTTGAGAGGTGTGGCAAAATCACAGTGCTGGTGAAGCTGGGGTAGATGACAAATGTGTTTAACCCCTTTGATAGGCTGGTTAGTTGGCTTCGTTAAGCTTGTTCACTAGCTGCAGTGAAAAACAGCTGAGGATAGTGGGTCAGTGGAAACCGTCTCTAATCACATAAAATTGGGAGGATTGCTGAAACTATTAATTACGGATGAGCCTCCTTTGGAGAAAGAGATAACTCTAGATGCTGGCTGGCACTGTGGTCAAGGGGAGCTCTTTCCTGCATGATGAAACACATGCTTATGACAGGAGCTAGGAGGAACTTGTGAGAGTAAGTCATGCTGCTCATTGGAGTGGGTTGGGTGGTCTCAAAGCTTGCCATGAATAGATGAATAATAGCTAAAGTGAACTGTCCATATCTATACCAACCTATTGGTGATAGCCAGAATTTGGTTGCCTAATTTAATTCCTCATGAATGGGAAGCAGGATGATATTTCATGTCAAATGTCATACCTTTACAGCACTTCCATATTTTATCTCCTTGCCTTTACTTCCATGACATGTGGACCGCCTTTTTCCAGTAAAAGTTTTGGCAAAACCAGTCATCTTTTCTGTTTGCCACTTTTTGGAAATCTCTGAAATGTTATCTTACAGCCTTAGATAATGATCTTCTTTCTCTTCCCTTCCCCTTCCCCCCAAGATTTTTGTATTTCTTGTAATTTCTAATCTTAAAGTTTGTAAAGATGTTCTTAGAATAAATATCAGACAGAAGTCTGTCAGGATGGACTGATCCGAACTGACTCACAAACTCTAGAAACTGGCCTGTGATTGAAAGAATGAGTCAAACTGCTCTTTTTGTGCTATAAAAAAACCCAAAGAGTGCATGCTAAGAGACTGGAATAGTATTTTCACACTGATAAAATTTTAGCTGTGAGGCTGGTGATAGAGAAGGATGCTGCATGCATGCTGTGTATGAAAAAGAGTAGATTATTTCTCTGTCATCTCTCTCCTGAAACACCCGAAACATCTGTCCTCCTGCATGGAATAATGGTGATGTCCTGTTGTATTTGTGAGATCTCAGCATCATCCACTGAGGCAAGACAGGGCTCTGGGCAGCAGAAGGCAGCACAGGGCAGTTCAGGCACTTAGAGCGATAGTTTATGTGGTCTTTGGTGGTCAAAAGTTGTTGTTAGATGCAGTCTGGAACGGAGAGGGCCGTGGAGAGTTTGGCCACAGAAACTTTCACTGTCTCTTTGGCAGCAGAAAGTAAATCTGTCAGACACCGCTGGGGCAGTGCACAGGCCCTGCCAAAGCTGGGGGTCAGGTCGTTTGACCCAATCGGACCACCAGGGTGAGATGGGGCTGCTGGACCAGCCTTACCCCATAGCATAGCCCAGGTGTGCTGTGCAGTGGTTCTGGTTTTCATTGCGGCTCTGGCCTCTCATCTCCTCTCCTCTCTACACTTCTGTTGTACTTGCTCACATTTATCTCTTGGGGATCAAGATGTACTTGAACCTTAGAAATGAAAACGGAAATTTGAACAGGAAACATGGCAGATTGACACGTTCCTCATTATCACCGCTACATTTGTAAGACATATGTTTTAAAAATCAAAACACTGCAGTACTCAAACCACTGAGGGTGGGGGCAAGGAGGGAGACCCATCCATGCCCCACCCAGGGCATTTATTCTTGAGGATGATTCATCTGTAGATGAAACTGCAGAGCCAACCATAGCCAATGCTGAAAGTACTTAGTTACTGTTCAGAGAATTCCTGACTGAAATCCCAGCTCCTCCTCAAACATAGTGTGAGCTTACTGTGCAGCGAAAACACCACAGACCAGATTATGCCTTCCAGGAAAAAACAAATCCACGAAATGAAGGCTGGCTACACCTATCAGTTGTGGAGGTGGAGCACTGTATGTTGGTGGCAATCTGATAGCCTGCAGTTTAAGGTGGTCCCTTGCTAGGTTTCCAGGTATTAGGAAATCAAAGCTGGATGGCCTTTGCCTGTTAACATGGCATCCCAACTGAATCCCAGCTTGTGCAGCAGTTGTGTCTGTCGTCCCACATGCATCGTATTTGCTGCGCAGTAGGGCTAACCAGCGTGCACACCTAGGAGCTCTCACCAGTCTTGTGTAGGAAGGGCCCAGCACACGCAGATCAGCAGCTCAAGCACTGTGTTTCTGATGTAGGGCACACTGGGCTGTGTTCAGCTTCCCCTGTGTTGGCAAGATAGAGCAACCCCTAAAGGAAGAGTGAAAATGACCTAAGAAACTGCAGGCATTTCTCATGCTTCCTGGTAAAAAAACCCAACAAAACAAGCTAGATGGTTTGCTTCTCAGAGCTTCTCTGGGCTCTCTCTTCAGTAGCAATTCTCCTGACAGAGGTGATCTTATCCTACTATTGGAGTGGCTTCAGACAGAGCAGTATGGGATGGTGTCCCTTGACATCTTGGCCCCTGTGGACTCTTTGGTCAACTTTAACAGAAGTCAGAGGAAGGAAGCATCTCAAAGTTGTGCTGCTAACATATCCTTCCCCAGACCTGAAGGATGCAGCTTTATAACATTAAAAGAACCTCTGAAAGGGGTCCTTGGAGAACAATGGCAATGTCATGGATATGGGTCTTCCCACAACATTTTATTCACCTTGAATAAGTCTGCTTGTCTGCATGACTTCTTTCTGCAATGAATGATAATGGGAAAGAAACTGCAAGAAAGGTATGCTCATTACCAGTCAATTAATTGACTTAGGGTTCATTTTTGTTTAATCTTTGAGGAAAAAAGTCTTCTCACAGATAAAGTTACCTGGGTGCTTGCTGAAGAGACATGGACTTTTCCAGTATTCAGTGAATGGAAGGAGAGATTCTGTCATCAGCTTGTAGCTGTGTCCTTGTCCACCTAACTCGGCTCTTGTCACTGTGGTGTTATCAATGCAGTGTTCTGCATTGGCTGCAGAGACTTGGAATGAGGTTTTAAAGTGCTTTTGTCTGACACAAGTCAGGCCCTCATTGAGCTGGCCAGTATGAATATGACACAACAGGACTGCAGCAGAAATGGGTCAAGACCACTGTGGACAAAGCCATTGAGGCAGGTGGGTTCAGAGCTGCAGGACTAAAAACGTCTTGATGGCCCCAGGCTTGGAGGATTATGTGTGTATTTAAAGCTGCTTTAAGGAGCAACAGCCTGCTTCATTTCTGCTTTATGGATAGAAGGATACACAGGAAAGGACTTAACCTAGAGCACATCATGTTTTTGAAGAGTGACCTTCTTTTTAAGAAGCAAACCGTAAGAAACGATTCTTGGACACACAGCAGTCTCTCCTTGGTGCAAGCCATGCTGGTCTTCTAAGCAGACTGGGATTCCTGGGATCATGTGGACATTGCTCTCCAATGCAAACAGTCACCCAGAACCACTTCTGCAAGTAACTTTTGGGAGAAATTAATTTGCTCAACAAAAGTTGGGAGAAAAGAGTTCATACATTTCTGATCCTTCATCTGTCCTGTTGATACATGTTTGAGCTAAGCTTGGAGAGCTTGCTGTTCTGGTGGCAAATGTCCGAGTTTCCAGTGAAAGGAGCTCCAAAACATGTACAAGCAGATCATAGAATACACACAGGTTGTAGGTAGTTTCCCAAATTCTTCAATTTTAAAACTTCTATATCCTGCCCCTTGTAAATTAGGTCACTGAGGGCTGTATTGTGACAGGTTTTATGCGGGAACATGGTGGTGGCTGAAAAGGTGCAAATAACCCCTGT
>NW_009939145.1:32823-52233 GCF_000696875.1 Nestor notabilis | reverse complement strand
AGCAGGAGAGAGCATTTTGTCTTTCCAGCATGGTGCAAGGTAGGGAATTGTGGAAGATGACAAAATCATAACCTTGCTCTTTTTTGGCATCAGCTGCAGTGAACTACTCAAAAAGAGGTATCAAAGTTTCTGTGCTTGAGTATGTTCCCTCCACGGCTGCTGGTGGTGCTTTCCTATCTCCATGCATTACTGGGCTGCCTGCTAGACCTGCTGAGGTCCCGGGACCTATCCTCTCAACTGAGGCCGGACAGCACTGGAAGAGAAGATTGTTCATCACAACATCATCCAAAGGCTTGTTTCTAAATTAGACACTAGTATATAGCTGGCCTGTATATGGACTTGACTCTCATTGCTAAGTTAGAGGACCCAGCTGTGGAGAAGAGAGGCCTATGTTTTCCAAACACCAGTCAATCTGGGCTCTTACGAGAGGGCTGTCTTGAGAAGTTCACTGGTATGATTGTATGGTTTCTGGTGTCCAGGTGCAGCTCTTCCTCTGGATTTATTATCCATGCAGTGTATAATTACAATGTGATTTGGGAAATGAAGCCCCTGTTGCATAGTAAAAATACACGAGATGATCACTTTGGTGTAACTAATAATGTTAGTTATATAAGGTAATATTAGATTGCCGTAATACGAAGGCAATATTGTAAGTAAAAGGGTAATATTATATTGCCATAATTATGTAATCATCTGCTCTGCTTAAAAAAACCTTAGCATTTTCAGTAATGGGGCCAGCCAATGATGAATTCAGGTGTGGTTTTCCTATGATCACAGTCTATCTGTGGAGAAGACGGTGGAAGAAACTAATCCATTTCTCAGGTTTTCTGTTTCCTATGCCATCTTTCTAGACTGCATTTTATACCGAGTTCTTTTTTATACACAGCCTTTCAGGAAGGTTTCCAAAGGTAACAACTGGAGTCACCTAAAATAAGGACTATATTGCAATTTCCAAATATTTCTATAAATAGATGTGGGGAGAAGGGACGAACAAGATGCCCAGAGCGGCTGTCTCTGCACTGGCTTTTTCTCAGCTCAGCATTATTGAGAAGATTGTCACCCAGTGAAACTCAGTGCTTATGTTCTTTTTATTTCAAGTGTGACATGCTGGCTAAAAGCTGAAGGTATTGCCCTAGAAGAGAGAAGTATTTATTTCTTCTTACGATACCTTGCAGTAGAGTGATGATATGCAAATTGCACATTGGAATTTTCTATGTATCCTCCAAAGACTGACATCCTAGCCAGCTCTTCCTGGACGAGTTCTCAGCTCAGAAAGAAAACTGAGCCTATAATGTGTCAGTCTGATCCCCACTGAGAGGGCAGGCTCCAAAGGGAAAGCAAAGATTTAAAAAGGAAAGGGTATTAATATGCCAGTAGGTCATATGATACATAGCATAATTTCTGGGGTCTAGGGTTGATTTCCTTGGCTATGCATGCGAGACTGACAAGTCCACTTGGTGACATGAAGTGCAGAGTTTTGGTTATAATAAATGATCTCGCCTTTCTTTCTTGTGCCTGTGTGTTACTTTTGTACTTGCTTTTCTGTACTTTATAACACTGAAAACAGCAAATCCCATGTGTGGACTCTGATCACAACTAGCAGGCTGCTGTGAAAGAAACAGGTTGAGATGCTGATCTTGTGTGTGCCAGGGTAAATCTAGAGAATCTCCCTGTCAGCTCCAAGGTTTAAACTGGTAGCCTGCTTGAATTTTGTTATGTTCTCTGTGGTTTGTGGTTTTTTGCTTCCCGTGTTTTGTGAAAAGAGACACCAGGACTAAGGAGTGAGATTTGATCTTCCTTCAATTAAATCACTATGTGTTACGAGATGGGAGAGGTGATTCTGGTTAGTGCCCTGGGACTTCAAGCTGTGTAGGCTTAGTAGACTAACAGCAGACTGTTGCTGTAACAGACTTCATGTCCCCTTGTGTTTACCTTACCTGTTTGCTCAGCATGGTTTGCGGAGGAGCAGCACGCAGGAGGACATCATCACAAGCAGCAGCAAGAAAAGTGCAGCAGCATGCAGTACTAGAAAAAGGAGTGAGCATTTTCACGTGTTTCAACCAATATGCATACAAAACACACTCCTTTACTTAGACAGGTCCCTGGGCCCAGGAGAATAAATGACAAGGCCACACTAGTTCATGTCCATGTCCTGCGAGATGCATTCATGGACGTACACTCTCTAGAGCTAACCCAAAGAACAACTTTTCTATTGAAACCTCTTTTCTATTGTGGTCATTGCTTTTCTTCTCCCAGGGTAAGACTCAGATCGTAGGTCACAAAACTGACTCTTCAGCCAACCTACAGTAGCCTCAAAACTGTGGAATGTTGTTGTAAAAATGCAAACATGTAAAATGAGAAGACATCTAATGCCAGCCTTCTGGTGGAGACTAGATTTAGGCTTAAGACAGCTGGTGCCAGAGCATTTGCCTGTTAATGTTCCTAGGCTCTGGAATGCTTTGCAAGAGGATATCAGAGCAGCAGAATCAATTAGTGGTCTTAAAAGTAACATTAAGACTTCTGGGTGACATGATCATTTTTTACTCAGAAGAGCTTATTTTATGGGCTGAACTGCTAGCTGGAGAGGTGCAGTGTCATTGTTACAGGAAAGAGGATAAACTGTAGTAAAAAACCCCCACAAAACCAACAGAACTCTTTAGATGATGATTTGTTTTCATGCTGTTTTACCATCTGGGAACAGGGAAGATGAAAGCAGGCTGTTTCTGTGTGACATGCACAGATTCATACCTGCCTGACCACGTTCAGATGAGTTATGACTAGGAGTTTACTCTCGGCTGGTCTTTAACCCAGCCTACATGCCGATGCAAGGGAGTCAGGGAGCATAAGAATTCCCCTCAGACATCTAATAGGATGACACCACCTTTTATCCAAGCACACAAAAATATACAGGACTATTTGCGTGATTAGTTTTTCATTGTAGGAAATGATGGGCAGTGATGGGCAGAGCACATCTCCCTCCCTCCTGAGGTGCATCACTGTCCATCACAGAGCAGCAGTTAGTGCCTGCTCCCCTGCAAGCAGAGGGACTTAGCAGGAAGGGGGACCCAGAGGGATTTCTGCTCAAAGCCATGATGAGGCCCTCTAAGACTTAAGGGCTTCAACAGGCATTGCCTCAGCTCAGGGGGGAGAAGACCTGGCTTCTCCCTTGCGCTGCCAGTCCTGACCCCAGGGGAGAAGATGGGAGTGGATGAGAGCCGCTGTCTCTCTTTGCTGTCAGCTCACAGGGCGATGAATGGTACAAGGGTCCCCTTCACAGAACCACAATACAGCCATGGAGTAACCTCTGCCCACCGGGGTTGCATGTGAATTAGTAATCTGAACATTTCATATCCTGTCTACAGTGTTAGCACCCTAAGCCTCATCCCACACCTCTTTCCTTGTGCAGCAGACTGTGCAGAACTGAGCTCTGCAGAAACAACAGTGATTCAAGCAAATGTGGACTGGTGGTGTTGTCTTGATGCAGGAAGAGTAAAACCTCAGTTCTCTGCTTGTCAGTGTCTTCCTGAATGATATGATGGCACTGACTGTATATCTGTTAAGGGGCAGCCCTGCAGTGGAGCCTATTGAAGTCATAACTCCTTTGGAGGATGCTCTGATAAGCAACGATAACAATGAGGACAATAAATGTAGGCCAGGTTCTCTTATTTGCTGACCCCTGACCATGTCAATAATAGAAACAACTCAGGCAAGCAATGAAATTGTTCCAGATGGCAGCCACTGAATCCAGTTTATGGAGTAATAATTTACTCCATGAGCATTCCTATGTATTTCATCAGGACTGAGAAGTGCTGCACGCAGGGAGAATGAAATGGGAGTGTCTGATCTTAGTCTGCTCTTTAGTGTTTGCAATGAACCCCAATTTTTGGTAGTGCAGTTAAATTCTACACCGGGTGCCACACCTGGACTTGGACTGGGGTTGTGCCAAATGCTGCTGCTTTCACTTTGTACAAGGGGAAGGGCTATAGAAAGAAGAACAGAGGAAGGATCACTGCAATGGTGATGCTTTCTTTCTTGTGTCCTCATAGGTGAAAACACCACTAAGGGGACAACACTCACTGCTTTTGCCTGCACAGTCAGTGTACTTTCATCAGCAATCTGTTCAAGGCTAACGTCTTTGGGGTCTTTACAGGAAAGAATAAAGGACGCAAATAGAAAGCAAGATTGTAGGCTGCCTGGTTTTATCAAAGGTGAATTGTGCCACAAGAACCTGATATCTTATCAAAGAAAGCTAATTGGTTTTCCTGGTAAAGGAAACACGGCTGATCTATCTGGCTATCAGCAAAGCATTGTATGGTGCCACATGGGAAATTATTTGTTCAGTGGGGGATGATGAGGTTAGGCAGAAGAAAACTGTGCGAGGCCTGGCTAAAGAAGGGGTGAATACAGGTGGTGGTGTGGGACTGATCAAGCTGGTGGGGGACTACTTGTGCAGTTGCTCAAGGAGTAGTCTTGGGACTGATTCTGTTTCATATTTTCAGTAATGGCCTTGTCATGAAAGGTAGGAGTGCATGGATGAAATTTGCAGATAACAGTAAGTTTGGGAGCAAGGTTATTATGCAAGAAGATCAGGGTATGATACAGGAAGCACTGACTGACCTTGAGGACCAGACTAATAGAAATGGGATGAAATTCAATATTACAGAGTGCAAGGTCATGCACTTGGGGACTAATAACATGAATTTCCACTAAAAGTTGGAAGCTTATCAGCTCAAAACAAGCGTAGAAGAGAAAGACCTGGGCGTATTAGTTGATGGGGGGAACTAAGAAGCAGGGATATCATGCCATCATGAAAAAGATAAATGCACAAGGTATTTGAGTCACAGCCTTCCCAAGAGGCAGGGAAGTATTAATGCCACCAGAGAGCGGCAAGATCTCCCCTGCAGCACTGCTGATTCCCGTGTTCAAGAAAGATGAAGCTCTGTGGGCGCACGTGTGGAGCTGGGCTATAGGAGCACAGGGGGAGGGGGGACCCCATCGTACCAGCTCTGGCCTCCATTGCCCAGCGAGTGGTGTCTGAGAGGGGACATGGCAGCTTTCCTTAAATACAGCAGTGGGTAAATACAAAGGAGAGGAAAGCATGAGTACAGATCAAGGCAATGCTGGCACATGAATCGACCATGGCCTCACTGAGGCTTGAGGGATTTCTAGTCACTTTCGGGAAGGGGATATGGCAGAAAGGCATTCACCTGGTCTGTGGGAAGGATTGTACAACGTTGCAATGGCGGCAGGGAGGGCTTGACATTAACGGTACCTAGATCTCGATGGGGCTTGGTGCAATGCTAAATGCTCTTCACTTCCCAATTCTAGCCTGCTCTCCTGCCCTCTCCCTGGGTACCTGTGTGCGTTGGCTCACCTGATGTCAGCATCCCGTCCCTGGCTGGGATTCCCATTCAACTGATGGGAATCAGGAAAAACCTAATTGCAACGTGTTAGTGTTGGTGGCACCACAAGTGAGATGGGACCCAGCCTGGGCTTTATGGAGGCACCACTTTTCTGGGTCAGCCAAGGCCATTTTGGTTATCCAAGTGGCCTTCTGCTGGGGCACATGGCTCTGACCAGTTGTATTTCCTGCCTTCTCGTGTGCCAGGGGAGCTGCCAGCCTCCATTTTAATTGGTCTCACACAGCATCATCCTCTGCAAATCAGAAACTACAGCTCAGAGGTTTTTATCCACTTCTTTCAAACAAACATGGTGGGTTTTTTTTCTTTTTTCTCTTTTTACCTTCTATCCCTTCCCTCCCCCTATTTTTCCTCTTTTCCCCCCACCCAATGCTGGTTGACATTTACCAGAACCCAGTGTGATTTAGTGACCTTGGGCATACTGTGCACTTTAATTTGTCAATTTGGGAAATTAATTTGTGGAAGAATGAGTGGAAGTCAGAGGTCAGGCAGTTGGAGCGCAGACCTGCTGACAGGTTGACTGTTGGTGGGGGGCTAATGAGAGCACACCACCAAGCGAACGGAACAAAAGCAGACAGATTACACTGCCCGCTTGCTGGCTGGAGTCAATAGCATCGGGTCGTTGCACCTCCATCTCTGCCTCATGCTGCTCAGGCAGCCATTCAGAAACAGCCACAGTGGCCTTATGGGGGGAAGGTGCCGGTCACTGGGTGCAAGGCTGCTGCACAGTGAGGATGGAGAGCTTGCCATGGCAGCTCTGCCAGCCTGACCCCATGAGGAGGCACCCACCAGCAGGGTTGCATGAGGGTGTCCGCAGCCCTGCTGTCTGCAGCCACACGGAGTCCAGGTGAATTTCAGCATCTCTGCTGGGTGCTAAAGCCATGACCAGACAAGTGGGATTTGTTTTCTGCAGGCAGCATCCGCCTGACTCTTCCCGCAATCTCTGAGAGTGTCTGCAGAGCCAGAGGGCTTGCTGGGCAGCAAGTAGAAGATGTGACGCTCAGTGCCTTTCCGCTCCAAAATCCCTTTCCCACTCATCTGGCAGGGTGTGTATCCGTTAGGCAGAATCCTGTGGGTGCTTGCCATTCACCTGCATGCAGCACCAGCAGAGGTTTAACTGCAAACAAGACCTGAATGTGCTGGAGAGATTGCATCTGCTGCCCTGGGGCAGCCGAACTGCTGCATCATGCTCAGGCTGCCCCAAGCCCCATGGCAAAATGACTGAGCTTTGGAGGATGATGAATGCTTTAAAGTGCCAGCAAATCCTAGGATTCTGCCTTTGAAACAACACAGGAGTCAGGCAAGAGGCACGACTAGGTCATGCCAAAGGCAAGACCATATCCGTGAGGCAGCTGAGGAAAGGACTCGACAGGACATGCTTGTTAGATACATACATGGAGGCAGAGGCTCCAGAAGCTCTGGAATAGGACGGCTTCTGGGCCTAGGTGCAAAACCTCAGGTTCCTTTTTCTTCTGGGGCTAGCAAAGGCTGGAAGGACCAGACTCAGCACGCACAGCCCACGGGGCAGGGGGAAGAAACTACTTGTTTTGCTCTGGCAATAACAGCTTGTTCTGCACAAAAGAAGTGAGGGAAGACTTGGGAAGTTGTTTCTTACCATAAAGTATCTGGCTAAAACATGAGGCGCTGTCTGGGGAAGAGAGCGTAGAAGGATACGAAAGGAACCTCTTCTCCCTCATAACAGATAAAGAAAAGGTAGAAAACCTCTCTGGAGCAGCAGCCTGGCTGGCCAGGAAGGTCTCCACAGCTGCGTGCGTGCTTTTATGATTTGCTCTTGCAGCACGGCATGGCTCCCAGAATCTCATATTTTGGGGACTGAGCATAGTTTCTACTATGGTATGACAGCTCTTCAACTGATCCAGGTTATTTGGTGAATGTAATGTTGACTCTGAGGGAGATCTCAGGGAGGTGATGACTCGGGGAGTGCAGATGAAGACAACCCTGGATCTCGTAACACCTCTGGTACCTCTGTAGCGTGAAGTCGCCTTCAGCTGTCACTTGTCTGACTTTAGCAGTCATTGCTGTTGTGGTCAGTCATGTCTTCTTGTGAGCACTTCAAGCTGTCCCATTTGGAAGGACTACAGGGTGCATGGATTTTCCATGCTTCCCTCAATGCCATCAGTTCCAACTGCTTTCAGCCACACACCTACTCCATACCTGCTGGCTGCTGTGGCTCTGCAACTGTGGTCCTCACCATCAACATCCTTCCTCACAGACTGCTGGAGAAGACCTCAGTCTTACAGCTTTCACTAAGCTTCTGAGGTTTGTAGGAGACTGGGGGGTCATTAGACAGCACCAGGGACATAGCAGCAGGGAGAAAGTGAGGTCAGGCAGACTCAGGAAGCAAAAGAGGAAAAAGAGGGTGACTTTCAGAGGCTGGCAGGAAGCTGAGACCTTGCAAGACCATCCCTGCAAATTGTCTTGATCTTTGTGGCTTGTAGAGTTTTCGCTCCCTGGTTAAAACCTGGCTTCCATACTTCCCTTTTTCTTCACAGGTGACGGTGTTCTCAATATACCTTACTTCCAAGATACCTCGTTGATCACTTTGCAATAAGTAACGAGAAATTCCTACACATTTGTCACCAAACCGCAGCAGATGTTGAGCATCTCGGCCACTTAGGAATGATTTCTCTTTTGTGTCTCAGACCTGACAGGAGCATCCTGAATGTCCGCATGCCGCTCACCTGGGAAATGCAGCACGTAGTTTCCAAGAAAGCCCAGCAGCTGGAGCGGTGGCGATTCAGGCTTCAGGCATTTGAACAGTCATGCTCTCCACATTTGTTTGCTCTCTGCTCCATATATGGCCTCAGGCCCCAAAACTTCCTTAGCTTCCGGGGAGCGGAGGGATGTGCCATGGAGGAGTGTGCGAAGGGTCTCAGCCGCTCTGGCTGCCTGCACATGCTCTCCATGCACAGGAGACAAGCCGTGGTCCTGCAGTGCTCCCTGGGCACCCATCGCTTGTGGGTCCCTAGGGAATCAGGCTTGCAGAGTAATGGGTGACAACTCAGTGCAAATGTGTGTTTTCCTCTGGTAGGGAAAATCGTAGCAGAGTTTGAATTGCTGTTATGCAGGGGGTGATTGCTTCATCCCCATCTGGCTGCTCCAGCAAAGGCTAATTCTCCCACCTAGCTGGACGGGAGCTTGCCTTGCTGGGGTTTGGGCTCAGACATCAGATACTGTGTGGGCATGGGCTGAGAAGGGTCTTCTCACTTTACCTTGTTCTGCCCTATTAAACTAGCTGTCAGCAAGAAGACTAAGGATTATTTTGTCCAGTAGATTTATCTTTAATCTTTTATCCAGTAGATTTAAGGTCACCTCTAACTTGGATGCACTAACTTCAGCAATCTGTCTTGTTATCTTTTATCACTGCTGTATTAAACTGGTCTTCCCAAATGATGGTAGACAAGAGCAAATAACAGATACTTTGGTTTGCAGGCAATGCTGCGAAATAGAAACAACAGTGCTTTGAGTCTATATTCAGAATTTCTGACATGTCTAAATATAGACTATGTCTTGTTTTGAGGCTGCAGAAACCATTTGTTTTGATTCCGGCCCTGCAGATAAAAACAAAGGAAATCTGGAGGGAGCGCAAGCTTGGTTCACTGGATGGAGGTAACAAAACCCGTGTGCTTTGTAGGTGAGCAGCAAGGACTTTGGTATCTGTGGGCTCAAAGCCACTGGCTGCTTGATTTGCAGTAAGGACTGATGGCTCTGGTGCTTTTCAGGTATACAGAGATGGGGCAGGGTTTGAAACTGCTCTGCTTTCTAAGCTTCACAACTGGGCCTTGCCCCTCCAACTGCACTGTCTCCTGTGGGAGCCAGGATCAGAGCATGACTCTTACCCTTTCCTCCATCCCCAGCCAGCCTTTTTCCTCCCCTTTGGTGAGAAAAGATGGTGTTTCCTGGCCAGCCCAGCCTCACAAAATGAAACATTGCATCTTGGAAAAGCCGAAGCAGATCTCCTTGTTTATTTCCCAGTTTTATGCCCTACTTTTTTTGCCTGCTCCTGAAGCGGCTTTGCCACGTTCATCAGCAAGTAATGGGTTCATGGTTAACTTTTCTTCTGACGAACTCAGGTCTGGGTGCCAGTCATCCCCCCTGCAGGAGACCGTGGGGATCCCTCCAGGAGCTCACATTTCCCTGGCCCATGTCACACGTTGTGTCTCTCCAGCTTGCTGCATCCTGCAAGTGATCACTGATCCCCTCTCTGTTGTTCTGCCTGACTTCCCCCAGCCTCGTATTTTAGCTGTTAGCACTACACTGAAATCCTAGCACTACACTAAAATCCTTGCACTACACTAAAATCCTAGCAGGTCCAAGCCCAAACCCTGCAGCAGCTCTGAAACCCTTCGCCTTGGCAGAAGGGGCTGAGGTGTCTTCCATTTGGAGATGAATGTGATCTTCTCTGCAAAGCAAAATTGCATCTCAGGTTTTGGACCCATTTCTGCTTTCTGCTGCTCTGGTAATATACCAAAGTTCTAACCAGGCTGACCTGCAGTAAATAAAACCAGAAATTGCACATTTAAATTCAGACCCTGTCACAAGCAGTACTTGAAATTACACATCCCTAACAAGCTGGGGATTGGCGTATTTTTGAATTCAAGCTGATTGTCCTTAAGTTTAGGGAGGATGCTACTAGGATGTGGATGGGACCTCTTTCCTGCTAGCGCAAGATTATTCTCCTTGGGTATATTTCTGGCCCTGTGCATGGCCTTATGCTACACAGCCCTCATCTTGGTTCAAAACAATCCCCTGTGTCAGTGGCTTGTCAGGCTGTTTCCTGGCCTGTAAGTCAGCCTTTCAGACGCAGCAGTTGTGGCTGTAAGCTCCTCCATTCCTTAAATAGCTGCTCATCCATCTAGCTTCCTTCAGCGTCTCTCTGCGGATCCAGATAGAGTTGCAGAGCCTGGATGCTTCTCCTTCCCTACTCCCAGCCTTTCCCTGCAAACCTGACAGCCCCTCTAGCCACAGGTGCTGCCATTTCACTGGCTGCAGTCACTTACCTTGCCACTCTTTTCCATGACTGCTCCATCGGTCTGCAGCCAGACTTGTTCTTAGAGCCTGACACTACAACTAATTACATCCTATGTGTTATTATAAAATAAATCAGGCATATCTTGTTGTCTCTGGCCATTTATCTCCTGGTGCTGGAGTGTCACATCTGTCCTTTTCTTCATCTGGAGGTGCTGATTCTTGCCTCTTTACCTGAATATGCTGGAGTTGAGCTGCGGTACAGGACAGCAATGTAGCTAAACAATGTTTTGATGAAGTATCGCTGTTCAATGACAGAAGCTGTTCTTTGATGTCAGGCTGATACCATAAATGAACAGAATATAAATCCCATCGAGTGAGTTTGGGAATATCTGGAAATCCTCATTGCCTACTTTTAAGAAGGTCACTGAATAAGCACTCCTTCATTTTAGGGAGACCTTGGAAACAACTGGGACCAGAGCAGATGAGGCAAAGTGCAGGAGGACTAATCACCCACAGATCAGTCGCTGCAGGGACTCAGCATGGAGGAGATTCCCCTGGGCTCTCCTGCACTCATCTTGGTACTGACTCCTTCCTTGCACAGCCACACAAATAATCAGAAAGATTAACAGTGGATTCACAAACTTATCACTAAAGACACAGAAGTCTCTTGAGCAATCTTTTTGCTGCTTCTAGCAGCCCAGCCATTGCTGGCGTGAAAACATCATGAAGCTCCTTCTCTCTCCACTGAACCTGACAAGGGGGCTGTGAGATGAGAACAGAACAAGCAGGTAAGGAAAAGCCACTGAGCTTTCAGGACAGTGAGGTACCCACTGCAGGGCTGTGCTTGTGGTGGTGGAAGTCACACTGGATGCGAAACAAGAGGAGAATTTGACTGACTGATTAGAAAGTGAGGTGAAATCCCTGGTTTGATGGACAAACAAGCCCTGTGCTCATTGGGTGGGAAACAATCCTTTCTCCAGGCTCTTCCTTCCTAAGGAGTGAAAGTTTCCTGTATTCCCTCCTTGACAGCCATCAGTCCCAGCCCTGACTCATTACACCTGTGTGAGGGCTTGGACCAGCATTAACCCCTTGCTTGCTGGAAACCCAGCATGTCCTGTGGATGATGGTCTCCCCCTTTTCCCCTCTTAGTCCCCATCCCTGCCAGCCAGCCCCACTCATCTGACCTGTGTGATGGCAGAACAAGGCAAATGGTGTGTGATCTTTTTGGAGGGTTAGGATGGGAGGGGGCAGCTTTCCTGGGTGGGAGCTATTTTCTAAATGGCAGGGCCTCCCTGTGCTTTCTTTTTCAGAATAAAAAAGCACATGAAAGAGGTAAGTTTGAAAGCTGAGGCAAAGCCTCACCTCCAGGTCTCTGCTTGCTTAGGCTCCTGGCAAGGCAATGGGGAAGGTCACAGCTCTGCAGAAGCTCTGGGTCACTACAGTGTGCACTAGCTATGGGACAGAGGTGCTGGTAGGAGGGTGAAGGCACACTGAGGTAGGAAATTCAGCATCTCCTTGAGTTGCACTGCCCATCCCGGTGTTTTCTTCTCAACCTTATGCTTCTTAGTTCCCAGTTTTATTAAATCATGGTCTCCTTGCCACAGTGGGACTCTGCTCTAACTCCTAGTTTAACTTTCTGGTCCTTGCCCTGCCAGCCCTGGTCTTGGTAGGTTCAATTACATTCACATGGCCACATTTGGGGGAGGTGGGGAATTTTCGCAGGGACATCACAAGATAGACTGCCTGCATCTCTGCCTGGTTCTTGTTCAGTAGCACAGTGCTATTAGGTCTGCTCACTCAGCTTGTCTTATGTCAGCGAACCACACACTTCTCCCCTTGTGAATGAATTCACAGAAACATCTGAGCTATCTGGGAGATGTTTTTCACAATGTGCATAGCAGTGAACAGGTCTATTCTCAACAGAGTCTCTGCAGGAGGGAAGCCTGACAAATCTGTAGGCTACTGAAATAAAAAGTCTCTTATGATGGGAAGCATTGGGTACCTCAATATCTCTTCTCACAATCTAATAGCATGACCCCACCGTCCTCTTGCAAATCATCTGCAGGTATGCAATTTTTCCTCATTTAAGGGCCATTAATATTAAATACAGCAACCATACATTATTTATACTGTTTTATTCATGTATTAATTTTAAATCAATTCTTAAAAGGTGCAGTGCCAGAGATGGAAATGAATCACTTAGGGCAATAAAAAAGGGCAGATCAAGGGGGAAATTAACCAGAGATATTAAAGCTATTCTGAAAGGCTTCCTTATATTGGAACCTTCTAGAATGGAAGAGCATTTGGTAGGAAGAGCCAGCATCCAGGTCATTTTGAGCTAGAGAGGAGTGTCCTCAAATATACCTAACACAGGGGTCAGCCAGACAGAGGACAGAGCCAGTGCAAGTGAGGAAAGGACTGCAGCAAGCACATTTCTTCACTACAAAGACATTAACTCAGAGAATCTCTGCCATACTTGCCATACTTAGCAGGGCTCAGGCCAGGACGTAAGCAAGACCAGAAGCTGGTCTCTGGAACTGAAGAGGCCTGTCTTGACATTTCTTTAATTTTTTGTTTAATGCTTTCTGTGGTGTGGTGCACATACATGATGGTTTTCTCTCTGCAATTGTATTCTGTTTGCAGACCCAGTGTTTGCAGGGAGGCACTGGCAGATGGCTGAAGCCAAACCCCAGGGTCTTACTGCTGACCCTTTACTGTAGCTTAAGGGAGTATGCAGGGCAAGTGGCAGGGGGACACAAGGCTTGATGAGAAGGGACTGAATTCAGACAGATATTTAGGAATGGGATTCATCTCATTTGTCTTCAGCTGTCAAAACCTCTATCCAAGTCAGATAGGCTCCATCCATAATACAGAAATAGAGATACCCCTGCAGAAGTGTTGATTTCTGTTGTCTTGATACAGATGAATCTCACTCGGTTATTTAAGTAGCTGAAAATCCACCCAAAAATCACAGTGGAAATTCTGACAACTACTAAGTACAGAAGACACCACAGATGTGCCATAAAAAGGTGAAGGACATAAGTTATTTTTCCAGAATCCAAAATGCTTCACTGTATCCTCTCCTTTTTATTTCTTGTCATCTCATTTTACAATAATGGCACTTTGAGTCTCTCAGGCAATGTAAAGAGGGTTTAAGCACAGTAGAGCCCCTTTTAGTGCTAAGATCATTAGCAGATTGAAGCAAAGTGCTCCCTTATATCTGTGAGTAAATTATTTATTATGTGTGTTAGAGAGATAGATGGCTATGAAGATTCCTGGGGAAAACCATGCTGCGACAGAGATTAAATGGAGCTCTTGGGAGTCTCTCTCCCTGGGTCATATTCATCCCAGGTCTCAGTGGTTTCACTCATCTCAGTACAGTTTACACCAAAGATAAGTTTAGTCCTTTAGTCCCAAATCCCAGGGGAAGCCCCAGCTACTTAAAATGCACAGAGGACCTGGATGAGAACATTGTCCCTCGAAGCAGTGGCATGATGAATATGTGTATTATTCATAACAGTGGAATCAATGGATAAATACACGTGCAGAAACAGTGCACATCAGTAACCACTCACTAGTTTTTCTTTCCACTCTAATCATTCACCCATGGACTATGCTGGATTAAAAAAAAAGATATATTCCCATGATGAACAAGGAAAAGGCACAATTGAGTGACAGAATAACAGAAAGAAAACAAGAGTGCTTACACTTTTGCACTGTGAAATAGCAGCTCGCTTGGGTTTTTTTCCTCTCCTGGCTTAGATGCAGATGGAGGAAGTGCGCTAGGACCTAGAGGAAACAGTTCTCTGCATACACCCTCTACCTTCTTCCAACAGGAAAAATACTATCCACAGAAACAGAAATATACAATGACAAAAAAAAAAAAAAATCTCAGCTGGTTTAGAGAAAGATAAACTACAAAGCAGAGTGTGGGACCTTTTTTTCTTCAGTAATCTGCAGGAGTTGTAAAATGTTGCAAAAGTGTTCTTGAAGGAAGAGGCTGTGTATCAAAGACATAACCTATTATAACTGTGATGTAGCTGCTAGCTTGCTGAAGCTGATATATAACCATAGCCCGCTCGTGGTCATTACAATTTTTTTTTACTTCCTTATTTTTTTGTGCTTCCATCTTTTAATCTTTTCAATTAAGCGATCAGTTGCTCAAGGCAAGGCTGCTTTCATAAAATATCCATTACCCAGCCCACATTTGGTACTCCCTGCATTAAACAAAAAAGGCAGTGCCTTAAGGGAATTTATTGCTATCATAAATATGAAGAATAAACATGTTTCCTTTCATTTCACTCCAGATCTCTTTCAGTTTTGCTATTTAGAATAAGATTGTGAGACAGCATGCAGGAATATGTGAAACGCTACACGGTAAATATGATTTGTCTTTTTGACACACTCTGAACTAACCAAGGAGTTGCCCAAGCTTATAGCTGGTTGATGGGCACAGCTTTGGAGGATTTAGATAAACCACCCAAAGCCTATTTGTCAGTATCTGTTTGGTCTACAAATTAGAAGAGGAGCCGTCCATTCCAGGGACAGGATCCCAAAGCCCCACTCTTCAGCCTGAATACAAATTATGTGAAATTTTACTATTTCTTGTCTGCCAGAGCTAGGTGCGTGAGAAGACATGAAATAATCAAATGAACCATAACATGAGTATTTCTGGACACCTTTGCTTCTCTTTCCCATCCAAAAAGATCAGTTTCAGCTTAGCAGAAATTTAGGTCAATTCTTACTTTGTTTAAACTGGCTAGCTTTCCTATGCCCTCAATATCTACTCAGCGCTACTAATCTGCAAACAAGATACAATGCACCGATTCAAACACATGCTAATTTTAGGGCATCATTCTGCTCTTGATGTGAGCAGGGAGCTCCTATTGATCTCTGTAGGGGTTGGTAATGCTCGCTGAGAGCAGATAGGGCACTAGCTTTCCTCCCATGTATATCTGTGATAAAGGCTAAAAACTGAACATTAAGAAGTCCTCCCCTGTGGCCAAATTCCCAGATGGTGTAAACCAGTAGAGCTTTAATGTCTTTAGTGGGGCTTTGTTGATTTATACCAGATGATGATCTGGATACTACTTTTCCCTCATTTCACTTGCAGGTCACTTGTTGGAAAGAAAGTCTGGAGCTGAACCACTCAGCGGCCGCCTGCAGTCTCCCACCATCCACTCCGTGTGAGAGGTGCCCTCTCCGGTCCCCTGCATGCTTCAGAAAGCTTCAGAAGATGTAAGTGGCTGGAGAATCACTGTCTCCAGACAAGTGGCTTGTCATATTCACTGAATGGTGATATATTGGTGGAGCGGGCTGGTGGAGCTGCAAGCAGCGGGCAGGATAGGTGAGGCAGCACACCAGGCTCCTGGGATAAGTCAAAGCTCTTTTCCAACAGGGCTGATGATACAGGGAGTGAAAAAGTTCATGGGAATGATCTACGCGCCTCCCCTCCAAGTGGGAGATATGGGCAAGTAGGTTAGGCAATGGTGAAATGGTTAGGCAAGCCTTCCTTGAGAGGTTCTCCCAGGTGCCCTCAGTGAGAAGAACCTGTCAGTACCTGGTGTGCACATCTGGCTGTATGGGCATGTAGGGTAGAGTAATACAGTGCTTTGGAGAGGTGCAGCCTGGGCACTGACAGCAGTCAGAAAGTTTTAGGTTGGTAAGTAAGTTTGGCACTCTGGAAATGCAATCAGGCTTCTTTTGAAGACTGTATGATTACTAGTTGTGTGCCTCTGTTTTGCAAGGTGCTCTGGTTGTTAGAGGTAGCCTTTAGATGTTAAATCTGGTTTTGGCTATTTGATCCAACAAGCATTAAAAAATTAAAGTATGTACTTGAAGCGTCTGAACAACAGCTAGCAGGAGACATTAGATTTTCAAACAGTTTGTGAAGATTATTCTGCTTATTGCCAGTGAAATTCTCATTGAAGAAAAAACTGTTAGGAAAAGATAAAGAATGAAAAGAGGAGAGTGACCTTGTTCCAGGATGGAATCAAATCAATGCCCTGGGGAGTTATGTAGGCATTGTTTCAGGACTTAGTTCATCAATGTTTGTAGGTAAAATTAATTGAGATACAATGTAAGCCAAGCATGCCCGAGCTTGCTAATAGGATGAGGATATTGCAATCATATGACATCAGAAAGAAACCAGTGAACTTATGCCATGTTATCTGTATGGCAAGGTAGAAGGAAAGCTCCAAACTACGTGGAGCTGGCATGCAGATTCCCAGGATGCCAGAAAATCCTGATCTCCCTGTTGCAGAATTCCATAGGTGGGACCAGATGAGGAGAAGAAATGCTGCTACTGAACAGCTATTCCCACAGAGAGGCTACTTCTAAGCTTCCTGTAACCAGAAATCCTGTTCTTGCAGGACTGCAGCTAAGACATCTCTTCGTGGCTTTACTACAGCCCATATTTTTGTCTGTTCTTGTTATTCAGATGTAGAACACAAGAAACATGCCCTATCAGAACATCTGTGCAGCCAAAGACTTTTATACTCAGCAGGTAGCTAATGGACTGCAAAGCCCTTTCCCCAGCCCCATTAAGAGTGCTTGTTTATGTCTGGCCTTGTGCAAGAATAAAGTATTGCTTTGCTCTCTGGCCACAGTTTTGTGGTGGAGTACTTGACACTTATTTGGATACCTGTGAAGGAAATTTCATCACTGTCGTTGCTATTTACTGACACTTTGTAGTGGCTCCCAGTAGAGCAGCAGAGGCCTGAGAGGAGATCGGAAAGAAGCTGTGTTTTCCTCTTTGGTTTTCTCTCCTGAGAAGTGGGAAGTGGAGAGATGTCCCCTTGGTGCCTGTCTCGGTGCCAGGGACTTGTCGCTCCATTATCCCTCAAAGTGCAGACTCACTCACAAGCGCTCATCAGGCTGCGGTATCCTTTTCTGCTGTTACTCTAGTAATCTGGGACACCACAGTTGTGTACCGCTTTAACAGAACTTTATAGGACCTATTTATAGCTTACACCTACAGGCTACCTATTCATTATGGCAAGGCATTAGGCAGCAGGACACTGCCACACTGCAAAGTCTTGCTTTTTCTGCCCTGAGGGAAATCCGTGTTCCCCACTCCTGCCCCTTCCACGTGTTGGAAGAGGCTGGTGTTGTGTGGGTGCCTTCCTCATCTGACCTCAGCCCAGGTGCGTGGAGGCAGGGGGGCACCCGAAAAGGGAAGGCTTACGTGGTTCTCTAGGGAAGCTGAGCAGCACCAGGAGTATGTGAGTGTGGCTGCCAACAGCTGTCGGAAGTCTCAGAAGTGCACTCTATATTGCTTTATTATTTCTTCTTTGCTAATTATTTCCTAAGATGAGGGGGAGTGGTAAGGAAAGCAAGGGAGTGTGAGGGCAGCAGCAGAGCGTGCTTGCTGGCAGGGCACAGCAAAGGCACTTGAACTGGCTCTAGCACACGCGGAACAGCAGGAGGTCTGTGAGATGGAGCCGGACTGTTTCTGTTCTGACAAAAGAAGCCAGCATTGGCATAAATGTGTTTTTACTGAGCCTGTTCAAAGTGTTCTGCAGAGCAGCAGGCACAGAAAATGCTGCATGCATGTGCTGGAAAACACACGGGACGAGCACTGTGCAGGCTGTAAAGGAAAAGTACTCACAAGCAGAGAAGAGCCATAGCAGAGGGGGCCTGTACCCACAAAATTCAGCTCCTGTTGCATATGTATCCTGAATGATGTGCGTGAATGACGTGCTTATATGTGGGCTTGCTCACTGCCCTGGTACTGCTGACAGGGCTAGCTGGCCCCCTTGTCCTTCCCCTTCAATCCTGGGAAGAGGGACACTGGTCTCCTTGCCAGAGGCGTGTGGGGTGGGAGGCAGAAGAGTGGTAAGAAGCAGCTGCTGCTTTTGGTATGATGTCAGCATGGGGGTGTTTGTGCTTGTTCACTGACATCAGTGAAGGATTTAACTGGAAAAGCTACTTTTTTGCCATCCATTCTCAAAAACAGCCAAGACAGTCTCCCTTGCTCTCCTGCCCCCTAACCGGAGCTGAAGCAATCAGCTGAGGTGCTGCGCTCTTCACCTGCTTGCTTTCTTCTAATAAGATAGTGGTAGCCTGACATAATTATCAGTGTTTCTTATTTTTCACTTGCTCTTGCAAAAACTGCTCTGAGGAGCTGTTGACTACCTGTAATTGATTGCTCATGCTCTGATGGAGGATGGGTTGCAGCATGAATGTCAGCAGTAGCTTGGAGGCAGTCTGGGGAGATGCCACCTTATTACTGCAGGGAATGCTCTCCCAAAGACAACAGGCACACAAAAGCAAAGCAGGAATAAACCAGCTTGGATAAAATCAGAAACAACACCCTTGCATCTGCCCAACCCTCACCTGAAAGCAAAACAACCTTGTATTGAACCTTTTCTGAGGCGTGAAAGCAGGTAATTTTTGTTGCTGTCATTATTGTGTTTCTTGGAAGGAAAGGCTAATAATGTAGCTGAGTAAACACATGAAAATTGGCCTGTGAGATTTCTGACCCAACATTGGAGACTAAGGAGTGTGAAAGTCCCTGAGTTGTGTGTGCTTGTCCAAAGTGTACTGATCCTCCTTGGCTCTGGTGGTACATGTGCCTGAGTTTTTGCTTAATGAAGAGTGTTATTTTCCCCCAACACCACAGCAATAGCTATCCCCACCTGAAATAGCATCCCTTGTCAGTAGAGATTTCAGCTTCGGTTCCTCTTTGGAACACCTCTGGTTACTCTAGTGGTGTTACAGTGGAGATCATCCCCCTGTTCTTCCCATAATAATGGCTGGCTCTTCGCTCATCTTAATCCTCCATAAAAACTGCTTCATGTTCAACACTCCTAATTTTGCTTATTCATTTGCACTTCTTTTTCAGTGGAGCACAAGCAAAAGGATAGTGCAAGTGGTGAGAAGGGACTTCTTCAGCTGGAAGCTCTCACTACCCTCTTCTACATCTAGGAAACCTACAAAACAGTTGTCTTGCTGTCAGACCTCAAAATAGTAACAGGACCCTTGAAAGCTTCTCTTG
>NW_009939145.1:26741-32792 GCF_000696875.1 Nestor notabilis | reverse complement strand
ACCACGTTTCATATGCACATGGCTCTGCCCTACACACAAAAACTGCCCTTAAAATCCCACTGGTGGGGTAAGTAAGGAGTCAAACCTTTGAGAGAAGTTTACTTCAGAAGAGTCCTTCAGAATCAGTGGCAGTTTGTTTGTTCAGGAGAGCTAAATTTCTTGGCATGGAGTACTCCCAAATATTTGTGGACACTATTGCATTTAAGTGAAAGAGCATAGCGCTGACTGATTCAAGACAACAGCAAGGGCAATGGCGAAGCATTGTACCTAAAATGACCTTAGGCCTCCCTAAAGATGTGTCCCCCGCCTTGCTGAAGCTCCGCTGGCAGGGTTGGCTGCAGAGCCTAAACACTGTGCAATTTAAACACAAGAGTTTCTCCAGTCTAACAGAAAATAGCATGTGTTGGGAATAACACACCTTCTTTCCATTTTCACCCCCCCCTTCCTTTCTTATATAAGCTGGGACCAACCTCCAGGGTAAAAAGCAAGGAAAACACTGGGTGCTGCATTAAGGTGCCATACAGTCTTGGCAGTGTTTTTATGAACTCATATTCCTTCAGGTGTAGGAAGGCTGGGAGAGCATGTTTAGACTGGTAGCTCTCAAGTGCAGGAAGAGCCTAGCAGAAACATGAGGGAGAGGCTCATTGTTTTCTTTTTTTGGTTTTGTTGGTTTTTTTTTTAATTCTTATTATTTACTTATTTTACCTCAAAAGGAATGACAGGCAGGAATATCTGTGAAGAGCTGTGTTGATTATCTCACCTTGCTGGCATGTTTGTGTATGTTTGTGTCTGCATTTGTGTGAGCCTCGTGCAGCCTAAATTGTCTGACTCTTCTCCATATATATCAAGATCCTGTTTATGAGGAGGGTACCGGTATTTAAGCCTTTTCATCTCAAGGAAGCAGTTTGCTGTCTGGTACTAAAATAACTGCTGCAGGAATCAGTCTGTATTTTTAGGTTACAGGATGAATCAAGGCCTGGCCTTACACATTCCTATGGCTTCTAAGCTTCCTATTGCACCACAAAGCCTTGCTAAGGTGCTGGGACAAAAGACATTTAAAGCTAAACACCACAGAAAGTGCTGCAAGGGGGTTGAGTGTCAGCTCCGTACCAAGTCTTTTGTTTCCTTGTAGAGCAGCAGCCATCATCAGGAATTAACGCAGTATTTGGCAGAGCTCATGACTGGCTGTGCACACTCTATGGCAATCTAGCAAGTCTCTGCAAAGACCCCCTTGGTCCTGGGGACAGGTAAAGGAGCCCATTCTGGTCAGCTCTGTGTCGTGCTGACATCGTACTGTCAGTTTGCTGATGTAAAAGCCTCATGCCCTGCTCTGGGTGAATGAGAAGAAGGAAAAGGATGCCACAAATACCATGATATTCAAGCTCAAGTAAACTGGGTATCAGAGTGTCATTCAGAAACAAAGTCAAGTTCAGCCCGGGTGCTGTTTGGACATTCCGAATAGGCCGAGGCTGGCTATGAGGCTGAAGCCAGGCTCATTCATGAGGGTCCGATGCTGTCTGGACCAGGGCCAAGCAAGACCAGCTGGTCTCACGGTCCCTGGGCTCTTCCACTTCCAGAATTGGTTCCAGTTAGAAAAGCAGAAGGAAATAAGAGTAAAAGCAGAGGGAATGGAAACCCAGCAAAAGAGCTTGCTGTCCTGTCCACAGTTTCTAGAAGCCTGCTCTTCTTCCAGATAAGGGCTAACTGCTTAAGCTTAGATACATGTTCAAGCAGCTGAGAAGCTCTTGCTGGCTGAAAGCAGGTACAGAACAGCCTCTGACTTGACCAACAGCACATACCTACTCAGAAGAGCATTACAGTGCTGGTTTAGTGCCTAAATTGTTGAAATCCAGAGAGGTTAAACTTTGCCAATCTGAACCTAGAGGTAGGGAGGAAAATAAATAAACTAATAAACAATAGCAGGAGCAGAACTCAGGTCTCCTGAATCAACATCAACAGCCTGCTCCACCAGGAACTCCTCAGGGCAAATGCTCATTACAGATTATAAAAGGGTGTATTGTGCTGGGCCCTGGACTCTATACTGTCTTCCAGTGTGGATCATACATTGAAGTAAGCAGATGAAGCTGCTGTCACGGCTGTCTGTTCCTGGACCATCAATTCTTAACACAATTTTTTGACAGAAGGGTTCAGAAGCCTGTTTAGCCTGTCAATCCACTGGCTGTGTCAACAGGAGAAAGTTAAACAATTTCTCTTTTGAGTGATTCAGCATTCATTTCCCAGCAAGAAAGGGAAAGGCTGAAATTCCTGTATGTTAATGTTGTAAAGAGTGGGTTTGGATGGGCAGGTTTCTCATATACAACTGTTCATAAGGTACCAAGGACTATTCTTTAGCATTTGTTAGCCTAATTGTCTCACTAGGTATGTAAGTCATACATCAGAGACAGATGCTTCTGCTGTACACATATGGTAATGCTAATTTCTCTCTAACACTAGGAAATTTTTGGAAAAAAGTACTTAGTAATTAATGAGGACATAATTACCTCCCCCTGCTTTCCATGTACTACTTCTTCCAAACTTTTCTAGGAAAACATGAAAGGAAGAACATACTTTTCTAGAGCACCATTTAATAAGGGTTTTAAACATCATCCGAACAACAGTGAAGCACAGGAATTCAGTCATTTAATGTGTACAGGGTAGACATGTGGTAGCACTGAATGTCCCAGTTACGTAGTCACAGCAAGTTTTAAATGTGGTGCCACGGGGTTCTAGGGACTGCATGGGACTGGGTGAACGTTACATCCCCTTGGTAAAACAAAGATAAGTAAAATGACTTTGACCAGGTATTTTTCAGTACTGAGCACTCTTGAGCGTGAAGCCTTTTCCAGAACACCACACCACTTTGAAAAGTAGCTTTGCCAAGGCAGCATTGCAGGCTCCCGCCTTGATTGTCTCTTAATAATTTCCATATAAAGCATGTGAGTTTACAAGAAAATAACCCAACCAGCCTCGGTTTTTTTTTATCTGCCAGCCCTGCAAAAAGTCACCCCAACTTTCTCCATTGCTGGTACTGTCACCAGCAATAAGAGGCTCTGCAGGCCACATGGCTACTCGATATTTATAAATCAAGCCGTGCTGGGGAATGCTGCCAGGCCCTGGCACTCGCATGTCTGTGCTGTTAATTGTTCTAATGGTCCCTGGCATGGCTGAGGCTGGTGCCAGCTAATGCTCTCCCAAAACAATTCCTGGCACGGTGCTGGAGCCAGCGCCGGTTCCCAGGAGGTGGGTTGGATGTGGCCCTGCTGTTCTGGAGACGAGGAGAGTTCAATAGCATGGAGGTAGGCTTTCCTGTGCCAGTTGGCCTTAGGGCCACTGCACAGTTCTGGACACATTTAGCTTATTAGTACAGATGTAGCCATTATGTCTTCAGGAACAGCCCTGCAATTCTGAGGCTCATTTAAAAAAAAAATACAAAAATACACACAACAAAGCCCACATGTGATTTAACGTCAATAGTATTTTACCCTTGTTAAAACTGACTGCATTCAGAAAGGCATGTATGCAAACATGGCAACTCTATGCAACACATCTCCCCGTGGGTCTTCTGAGTTACATCTCTTTGCTTTGTTCATTAAAATGAATGTTTATTACACTTTGGTCCTGTTAACAATGCATAGACATTACATCATATCCTAAGTCACTATGAAAGGATTCCACTGTTTAGAGACTTAAAGGGATACATACACGATCGGTTACACTTGTCGGGGTAAAAAAGAAGGGATATTAATTATAAAATAAACCTTACACTTGCATAGGGGGTTTCCCTCAAGAATCTTGAAGCATTTCTCAAAGGAAGATAAATATTAGTTATCTTTGTAGAGAGGCTGGAAACAGCCACACAAAGGGCCTAAATGACTTGGCTAAGGAATTGGTAGCATATCAGAAGTCAACAGCAAGCCTCAAGGCTTCCCCTGGCCTCTCTGCTGATGGCCTCACAGTGATATGACGGCTCTTGCAGAAGCAGCTAAGAATGGATGAACCTGTTGGAATAAAACAAGAACAAAACTTTTGCCTCAGGCTTGAGCAGAACAGAAACTTTTTTGAGACTTAAAAACCATTATTAAACTTTTTGTTTTTTTTCTTTTTATAAAATTTTCTCACGCTTCTGCACTTCCTGATTTAGGGTTGGACAGGAACCAGAAAATAAATACTGAAATACCATGAGAAAGGTTATTCTTGTGGTATTTTCACCCAGACTGAAAGTGTGGCGCGCTCATGAGAAAGCATGTCGTAGAAAAATTTCCACAGCAGAGGTTCACATCAATTCAAGCAAGTACCAGACGGTCTGTGAACTTCTGACTCCCTGTAGGTTCATACATGCTTTTATATTTAACAGAAAAAGAGACAGACCTCAATATCATCAGTGCTGGATCTGGGCTAATCTCCTGAGAGGGGGGAATGCCTCTGGGCAGGTGCAATGCAGGAACAGTGCTCTTGGTTTCATGGCACAGCTAAGACCCCACTGACCTCTCCTGCCCGCTCTCTGTCCCTCCCTGTGGGGCACAGTGTGGGTGTTTGGGGGTGTTTTCAGCCCTTCCTCGTTCCTTGTGGCGCCTGGAAAAAGCCATGCTGAGAGCATTGCCAAAGAGCCAGCCGTGGGGGGAGGAGGCTTTGGGAGGACAAAGGGCCCTGGGAATCTGGCATCATTTTTAATATACTTGGTACCAGGCCTTGTAAAATGTTTATATAGCAGAATAATACAGGTGCAATGGCTATACTTGCCTCTGACTATTAGTACCCTCTCACGCTGTGTTTATTGGTTGGAGCTTTTCACAATCGTGTGATTTGACTCCGCTTGCACTGAAACTGCTGCCTTGAATTTGTCCAATGCTGATTCCACTAAAAATAGCACCTCTGATGTTTAAAGATCCCCCAGCACCCCAAAACTGACCCCCCAAGCTCTATAAAGTGACTGGCTGATCTTCTGTGAACATGTCTACAGTTTTCCTTCCAAACGTACTTGGACAGGGAATTGGAGTGACCTTGTGCACACCCAGGAGTGTCAGTGCAGATGACTGGAGGGTGAGAGCAGAGGGTGGATCACTGTGGTGCTGCACACATATGCCAGGGTTCCTGCTCCCATGTAAGCTGGACCTTCCACTTAGCCTTCTGCATGCCACAGGACTGAAAGGTTTCATGATGCTGAGGGTAGTCATGTTGCAAAATATTAACACCAAGCACCGAAGCTCGTCATCTCCATACCTGGGTTTCTGCTACCTTTGTTGCTTAAAGAAGCTGTTATCATGCTTAGGAGCATGACAGACATCTAAACCCCAGGAAGCCTGACCTCCGGAGTGGAGTTGTGTCACTGAGATACAAAACAAGGGAAATCACCGTTGGAGCATGTTCTTTAAATTCTCTCTGCTAGTCCACGCCCAGAAATGGGCACTCCTGGATGGATGTGTGCAGATAACTGACAGGGTTGATTTCGGATTGGTGAATCTTTTTTTGGACAAGAGTGGTCTCTAAGGAAGCTCTGTAAGGAGACTGCATGGTGTTAGATTAGGTTAAATTTCTGTGTCTTACCTAGCTAAAATGTGACCTGAGAGGAGCATCCATGTCCGTCAGATGAGCTTTAGAGCAAATGTGACCAGAGGAAGGGATGAAACTCAGCCCGCTGAGTTTCCCTGCATCCCCTGAGTTTCCCGCTGCATCCCCTAAGCTAGAGAGTTGGAGCCGGGGACGAATCTGAACCCTGTGGCAAAGCCAATACCAGCTAAGGACAAAGAAGAGAGAAGTTCATGGGGAAGTGAGACAGCAACAAAGAAGTAAGCCTGTTTGTTTGGCAGAGCAGGCGTTATTCAGGCTGGGAATTTTAAGGGTCAGAGGTTTTATCAGTGTACCAACTAAGTGTTCCCCAGTGACTCGGGTCCTCTTCTGCTCCTCTCTTACCCTGATGCTAGCCTGGGGACAAATTCCTTGCCAGCCTGGCAGAGGTTATTGTGAGGCCAGAAGCCAACCCTCCCCACTACTGAAGGGCAGTGCCTTGATCCCCATGCCCTCCCAGTGCAGGAAATGGAGCTGCTCCTGACA
>NW_009939145.1:0-26710 GCF_000696875.1 Nestor notabilis | reverse complement strand
AAAAACATGGCCTCTTAACATTAATTATCGTGTATCAGACTGTTCTTAAATAAAACATCCGCTGACAGGAGCAGCCCTTTAAATCAACGGAAAGGGCTTCTGAAGGCAAGATTTGTAGCTCAGCCCAAATACCCAAGCAAAGGAGAATGTGGGGCAAGGGTCTTCCTTGCTCTTCCAACTGATCTTCAGATCAGATGTGTGGGTGAAATTGGTCTCCCTTCCTGGGCAAAGCAGGAGAGGGAGTGGGCAATGAAGGGGTATAATGAAGGGCAGACCTTAGCAGAAGTACAGGCAGGAATACTCTCACCTCTGGCTGGAATAGCTCAGCTATGCCAGGTGGATATTAGTCATCAAGCACTATGTGTAAAGTAAGTGTCTGTCTTGCGGGAAGAGTCTCAGAAGAGGCAGCAGAAGTCAACAGGATATTAAAATGGCTGCAGGGCTGGTGTGGATTGGAGAACTAATGTACCTGCACCTTGCAGATCCCAATTGTCATCCTGTGCAGCCTGAGCGAAGTACACACCCCTCAAAGATTAATTCATGGCATTTTTCCTCTTTGAGTCACAGCATCCCACCACAGCTCAATCGAGTGGGCCAGATCCTTGGCCAGCTTACACTGGTGTCAGTTGATCTGCCACACTGACTTAAACCCCACTCAGAGCTGTGTCAATGTGTGCGCAGTGTGCACGGCCAGGCACACAGCTCCAAGGTGCGGCAGCTCTGCCGTCTGTCTCTCTGGAAAATTAGAAATAAATCACAGCTTTTCTTTGCTCCCTTGTTTCATGGCTGGATCTCATCAGTGGCTCTCTGGGGGCAATGAAACAATCGGCAGAAGAGATGCTTCCATTTCCTGAAAGGTCAGATAACTGGGACCCCCTTCTTCTCTAATGGACTGCAAGACATGCTGTAGGAGCAGCGGGCTTTAAACTCTCCATAACTTTGCAGCTCAAGGGATTACAAATTATGTCTATTTACTTTCAAGTCATGAAAAGCAGCTCCTTTAATAGAACCGCTGAGGTCCTGGGAACCTGGAAAGGAGTTCCAAGCTCATGGTAACTGTCTGTTCAGAGCCCGGCAAGGCCAGCACAGCCCAGGGCTGCACAGGCTTTATGAAAAGGGATGGGGGAGAGCTTGCAAGGGAAGAGGGAGGAGGGGAAGAGAAAACTGGCATTTTAGATCACTGAGACCTGGCCTGTTATTAAAACTGTTCTTGCCCTGGGTTGACAATTTCCATGATTGTTTTTTCCCAGAGCTCAAAGGAAACCTCTTGCTGCTCTCCCTTGCTGATGGAAAACAGGAATGAATACTTAACTGGCAATGATGACAAATGAAGATTTTGCATTAGAGAGGGGTCCCTGGGAGAATCCCATCCTTATGGAAGGGACTCACCTCCTTGACCTGCTGTGTTACTCTCTTGGTGCATCGCCTTCAGAGGAGGGGATGCGACAAAGTCTGAGCAACCTTGTGTGCCTGAAAAGGCAGGGTTTTCTTCACACTTCAGCAAGAACATGAATACAATGGTACTGGTTGTTTGCACGCCTGAATGTAGAATAGCTGCCCAGCAAGGAGCTTCATCTCCTCTTCACCATGCTATAAATTCTGGTGCCACTGTGGAAGACAGGGAGGGGTGTATGGGAAAAGGTTGGACTGGCAGAGTTAAAATTAGGGAGTGGGAGCAAGTTTGTCTCTGCTTTCACTTTAGATATCTTAATTGAGGAAATACCAGACTCAAATTCACTGACACATCCTCAAGAGGGAGGGTGTCAGTGAGTGGAAAATATTTGAGAAAAAGCAGTTCGACTTCCTGGAGGAAAAAAAAAGAAAGCAAGATCAATCATTCAATCAGTTGGTCAATTTATCTATCCATCTGTCTATCTATCCGTCTATCTAACCTGAAATAACAACTTATGACTTACTGTTCTGAAATACAAAACCATAGCAAAGAAGTTATGGCAATCGCAAAATGGAGTTCGTATTTTGAAATAGATGTATGCCACATCTACCTCTGCTTTCAATTATGTTTATACAGAACTAGTAATTTTAATAGCTGTGTACTAGTAAACTTGTTTCTCTGTACCTCACACTCTTACTCAGACAACCTATAGGTATACAAACATTACACATTACGTATGTGAAAGTGATATTTATAAGATAAATTGCATTTACGATGCACCTTTGACCACCTCAGCTGTACTCTGCCTGCTAATGCATTCCTAATGGGATTGCTTCTAGCAATCAAAAAGTCTGATCATTTTCAAACAGCCACCATTACTTTTTGCAAATCAACCTGTCCGAATAGATGCTTCTGTCCTTGTTTCCACCTATAGCATTTTTTCCATTCTGAATTGTAGGATGGATGAAAATCACTCCACCATTAGTTATAGACTTAAGGTCTGAAACAGTTAAGTAATAGGACCATTCTTATTTCAATGTTATAGGTCAAGGGAATTTTTAAACAACATTTTCAGGTTTTCTGCATATGCTTCAAAATTAACAGAAAAATAATAATGTGAGGATGCCTTGGAAAGTTTGCTTTTATTTGAAATCAACACACTGCTGTCATTTTTCATTTCCTCCTGTTTACGAACCTAGATAACTTATGTACCACAAGTGTGATTTTCTAGAGCTCAGGTAGAACCATTAAAACCTTTTTAAAGGGCTTAAAATTACATTTGTGAGTAAAATGTGGTTTGAAAAGTTGTTTTCTCAAAACTGTCCCACGCTTCTGTGTCTATATACAGCTATCATCAAGGGCTTGCAAACGAAATAAATGCTCATTTTGTCTATGTTCATCATCAGAAAATCACCCTAGCTAAGCAACTGCTTTTTTTATCCTTCCCATATGTGGTCATTTTGTTCTGTCTCTGAGTACTTGAGAAATGAAAACTTGTGGCCTTCATTAAAATTTAAGGAATGTCCTCCATAGATGTAGAGGAAACTGGTTTGGAAAAAGTTCAATCACTGTTGTTTGGAGTGCAGATTTCAGTGCGGGTCAGAGGTGAGTTTTCTGATTATCCACCACAGCACTAAACTGTGGTTGGCTCCATTTTCCTTGTTGTCATGTCCTGGGAGCCCCCTTTAGGATAGCAGCTGCTTTCTGGATTGTCCTCACTGTTGGCTGATTTTGGGTCATTTGCCAGGAGAAACTACCAAGGTGCTTAAGGTTCAAAAGTGGCCCCTTGCAGTGAACTGTAAGAGCACCGTATCTGAAATGCTGTCATTTCCTCTACTTTCAGCTGAGCATCTTGCACACAAATTAGAAGGTGGGATTAATTTATCAGCAGTTGTGATTAATGATGCCAGTAATATGAACCCTAAGTATTCATAAATCTTGGTTCAGCTTCCCTTCCTCCTATCCTGGTGCAGCTCCTTAAAAATCGTAATGTGCAATAACAAAACATTAAAGCGCTGGGATTCCTCTTACTTGCTTCTGGTTCTTGAGCCTTATGGGTTGTGCTTGATTCACTGGTATAGCTGTTCCACTGAGGTACACGGAGAATTTGAGCTCTGTCCTCCACCACAAAGGCTAAATGCCTCTTTCTTCCTTGCCTGAATTTAGCTAGTATTCGTTAATCACATTGATCCAGGTGCTCTGGATTCCAGAAAAGAGCCAAATATTGCTGGCATTGTGAAAAAAATACACCCAAACAAACAACCAAACAGAAAAGGACTAAAAAAATAATTGGCAATTTTGCAGCTCCCAAATAAAGAGAAAGCAAGAGAAGAAACTGAATACAGTAGGAAAAACCAGGAGGGAATAAACAGAAAAATGTTGCATTGAATAACATTTTCCCTTTTAGTTTAAATGGGATTTTCTTTTTAGCCTCTTCTAAGGACTACTTCTGGGTATAATTCTCTCCAATAGCCCTACTAGTGATGTTGTGTTTTTACCGTAATTTGTTAGTCAAGCATGAACCAGGATCTCTGTGGGTTCCCATTCCCAGCCTTTTTGAAGGCTAAATAGTTCCATTCTCTGCCCTCATCTGCTGCCACAGGAGACGAAAAGAAAAAATGTAGGAAATTTGGATCCGTCTAAGCCTGGCTTGGAAATCTTGCCTTGGGTGATGAAGCCGGACTGTGTCATTCCAGCTGACATTTGCATTTAGCATAGTTAGAGTTAAATGCCAATATCTGGCATTTGTACACTGCAATTAGCAGTATCATTCGTTCTCATCTGAGCAGTCTGAGGGGTTTTTGTTTTGTTTTTGTGAATGACTTGTTGGGATGCTTTTCTACTGCAAATTTTATAGAAAAAGAAATATCTATTTTTATAATGAAAATGCTTTTTTGTTGTTGTTGTTGTTATTCTTCTGAATAGCTATAAGCCATAGTGCAGAAAAGAGGGATGTTTTTACCAAGGCTGTGAAGTTCCTTAACGGTAACTCTGCTCGCCTACTTTTATAAAATGCTTGCAACGTAGTTAGTAAGTTGAGGTCTCACTTAGGCTCTTGTAAATAAGAGCCAAAGTCTTGGTCTTGCTCCGAGCACAATGCGGGTAGCTTTGGGTAGTCAGGGGAGCTCTGGGTAGATGCTGTCTGCCTGCCTGGAGCTCAGTGCAGGATCCAGTCCAAATTTGTCTTGGAGTCACCAGCCTTGCTCTTGCTTACGTTGTTCAGCCACTCAGAACAGAAATAAGGCGTTAGGCACCATGTTACTTTGACCCTGCTTCGAAGCTTGTGCTGTTGAGCCCCATGCAAAAGCCAAGTGCTGAAAAATCACCAGACTGCAGGCTGAAGATGATTCCTGAGGTTGTCTCAGCTCAACAGGTTGGGGTAGCTCCAGACAGTCTACTCTAAATGTTTTCTCTGCTCTTTGCTTTTCGTGGCCTTGGGCATTGTACCTGTGTTGAGTGAGAGCTTTGTATTTTCTATGTTTTGAGTCCTCCGGAGGCTAAGGTGCAGTTTGAGAAGTGCAGAACATACCCCAGTGGCTTGTGGACACAGCTGCCTCTGAAGACACTGGGAGCATTTGCTCATGAAGAGCAATGGCAGCCAGGACCAACATGAATTAGTCAGAGGACTACTTTGAAAAAGCTTTAAGTAGGAGACATGGAGGGCTGTTAACACTCAGGGCCACATCCTGACCATCCCACTGGGTGCGTGTGCAGCCCAGCCGGAGCTGTGTCACCTGGCAGGGCTCCATACCAAGGAACAATAATCATGTCCAAGGATGGCTGGCCTGCCTGGGTGGCAGCAGGGGCATGCCAGGCTCTGCAAGCAGCGCACAGCAGAGATGTCACTGAGGTTTTGAAGCTGTTGGCTGCAGGGCCAACATGCGTGCTGGCTGATGCACGGCTTCAAAGGAGATCTGGGGGTATCTGCCTGCCCTGGCTGCAGCTCGGGTGGGTTTGGGACACAAATTACTGGTGCTGAACTGGACTGGGGCCATGAGGGGTGTGCGTCCATCCCTGGGACATCCCAATAGGCACGGCAGTAGCAACTGATTATCCAATGCATCCTTCTACTGACCTCCAAGAGGAGCAGGGTATGCTGAGCCCATCATACGGGATCTGAACCCCCATGACTCTGACCATGCACCCTGCAGCCCCCATAAGCATACCTGATGGGACAGGACCCCATGAAGATGTTACAGCCCAGATTGCTGCGTTCACCACTGGCTTCCTCTCTAATCACCTGGCCCTGCTGAAACATGCAACCCCTTCCCCTTGCTCCCTTCTCTCCTCTACTCATACACCTCGGCCGGGGGACCCATGGCCGGGACCCCCTGAGGTACCTCCCCAACAAGTGTTTCTCTTTCTCCCCTCTGCTCCTGCCCACCCCAGCTTCTCGCACACACACACTCCCTTGCTTAAGAAACACAAACTTAAAATGCAATACATGAATTAAGTTAATTATCCAATTAATTGTAGCTACAACACATCTGCTATTGTTTCATGGGTTCTTCTCAAAATTTAAAACATATTTAAGGAAAAAAAAGGCAAAACCAAATACAAAAAAAGATCTCTCTGCCAGGGCAAATCCTCAGCATGCTATGAACAAATAAAACATCTGTTTAAAGTAAATTGGGACTGGGGAGGATGGACTAAAGACAATAACAAGAGCAAGAAATAATAATGACAAGGCAAAATCCCAAAGAATTACACTCCCACTTTGAGCCAGGGGCAGCTCTCTTGTTGCTGTGCACGGCTCTTTAATAGAAGCTGTTGAGCAAGTTAGCTGGTCTCCTGAAAGTTAAATTACAGTAAAAGCAGCAGAAAAGCTGTCAATCCCTGTCTCTTCATGGTGTTTGTGATCAGAGGTGGTCGGGATGGGGGTGGGGGTGGAGTAAGAGGAATTAAATCTATGACTAAACATTTTTTGCGGCAACAAAAGGACAGTGATTAGGAGATAAATTAATGCTCTGGCAACGCTTCCTGTTTTGAAGGATGCAGCAGCGGGTAATGAATGGCTGTGTTTGGAGTGAGCCTGAAGAGCCTCTCGCAGAGCTCTCTGCTCAGGCCAAACTGCAATAAACCGGCCCTCCTCGTCCCCAGCTCCTGCAGGAAATGGACTTAAAAAATCTTTGGCAACCTCTGTGCCCCCTTTTTCCCCAGGGTTGTCGTCGATCGTTTGATCTCTCCCTCTCTCCCTCTCTCCCCCGCTCCTAACCTTTTCCCATTCCCCCTCCCTTGGAGTCTGAAGTCTATTTTCAGTGCTCTGCTGTTGAAAGGCTTTGAAAGTTTTGTTTTTAGCAAAATATTTCCTTGTGAGCTCCCGCCCTGTTCCCTGCTCCATGCCATGGGCTTGCAGGTTACGTTTAGTGCCCCTTGAAGCAAGTCATGGGGCTCCTGTGTCCAGACTGCAAGTGACAATAAATGCCCCACCTTATTTCCAGGAGAAATGCTGAGAGGGTGGCAGTGACATCTCTGGGTCAGTACCAACAGTGTGGCCAAGCCACCTCCTTGCAGGGGCAAAGACAGAGTGGCCGCAGAAGAAGGGATGGGAGCTGGTATGTCTGACCGGAGTGGAGGAGTGGTTTGTACAAAGTGCAGAGCTGGCTTCCCTCTGGGCAGGATTCCTTTTTGTTTCATGGCTTTGGTGTGTGTGGCAGTGCCTCTGGGAGACACTTGGAGAGGAGAAGGTCTACTTGGGACATTGCTTTGGTTAACCATTGTGCTGAAACTTGGTTGGGATGAGCAGCGACGCTTGCCACCATGGAGCCCAAGTGGGCTGCTTGTCCCCAAGTCCCTGGAGACATTGCCTAGCAGAGCATGAGCAGACAGTGGGGAGAGACTGGCACCCACATGGCTGTGTCTGTGCTGGTACACTGCTGCAGCAGCGAGAAAGGGCCTGCCGGACAGTACTGCCGCCCGCCCTCCCCTCCCCGACTGCTCAGGAACACAAAACAATTTCCTCGGGATCAGTGCCCGTTTCCTCTCTGAATGAGCTGTGAACAAGGGCTTCCTTGCTGCCACAGCGTCCCACCCATATCCTCCTGAGCCCACCCTTCCAACCGTACTCACAGCACTAACTCCTCGGGGAAACGCTGAACCAGAAGTTCAGCTGCGGAGGCTCAGCTTGGCCATGGCTGGAGCAGAGGGGGAATCGTAACCTCCCTGCAAAACTTCAGATGGGTAGAAGGGAGAGCTTGCTTTGACATCACTGTTTTTCAAATGCCGAGGTTTACCATATTCCTGGTGAGGGTTCTGGGTGCCTGGTGTGCACAGACTGAAGGGTCCTTAGCTTAAGAGCTGCTTAATCTTTAATTCTGCCTGATGGAGATTGTCTTCCCAGTACATTGATTTCAGTGCAGGGTGGGTTTTTTTCACCAAAACCAGCTAGTAACTGAGGGTGCTTTGCTGTTTGAAGCCCACAGAGTGAGTGTTGTTCTTGCTCATTGGGTGTAAAGGGTTGTGTTACACAAGTTTGTTGTTGCATCCCATTGATGCTGCAGCTGAGAACTTCTGTAGGGTTTCATCAGACACCGGTGATGGTTGAGCCCTGATCCCTGCTCTGTGGTCTCAACTCTGCTCTGCAGCTCAGTGTAGCTGATCTGTAAACCGATTTAACCTGATCACTGCAGGTTTGTCCAGGCACAGAAGCAGCATTCCTGGGCAGCAGACTCCCCAGGTATTGGCCATTTCTTGCTGCTGGATGTAGACTGGATGTGTGTTGACACCACTCTGCTCTGTGCTTCAGAAGAGGGTCTAAAAGCAAGGTGCTGTCAGCCTCACAGCCCCACGCACAGAGCTGCCAGCATCACACCCGCACCCACACAGCCTCCAGAGCTGTTCTGCACCATGGCTGTCTTGAACGGACCCAGCTACCCCAGTGACAACAAAGAGATGTTCTGATGTCCCTTGGTCCAGGCAGTGGAGAGAAGGGAAGAAGCAGCATGGGAATTTGGGTAAACATAGGCTGACATTGTCCATGGCTGCAGAGTTTGGAGGCAGGGCTGCCAACCTGCTGGCTCCTTTCTGAAGCCACCTCATGCCTGGCTGAGGTTAGGTATCTCATACCAAAGCAGTTCTCATGAGCAAGGGCTGTAGAAACAGGCATAACTCAAAGCCCTGAACTCCCCTACTGAACAGAGTCCCAGCAGGGGGGAACTGAATTACTCCTTCCCTCCCACCCTCCGACCTCTGACGGGGCACCCTTTGGTTGTGGCTGGCAAGTACAGTGAAAATGAGGAACTTTGAGGAAATGACTTATATTTGTCTCCCTCCTTTCGTTGTTTTTTCAGCTGTGGTAAGCTGGGCACCCCTTTCCTCTTCTGAAAGGTGTCACAGAAGCTATATTAAACCTTAGAAACCATCCCCCACGAGCACCACCTTCCTCATGACAAGGTATGGTGGGGACTTGTTTACATGGCTCTGCAGGAAGGGGTGTGGGGACACCCCACTGATGCCCCTGCGCCAGCACCTCGGTCAGGAATGGGCCAGCTCCTGTGAGGTCAGGATGGGCCCAGGGCAAATTGCTTGGCATTAAGAGAAAAGAGAGAACCCACTACCTGGTTGCAAGATTGGGACACAAGTTAAAAAAACATGTTCATCCCTTCAGACACCAGGAACATTTCAAGAGCTTTGTGTTTTCAGTTCAAAGCGCAGATAAAGGGAGGTGGATATTTAAGGAAGCAAATGGTAATGATTAGAGTTTTAAGTCTTAAGTATTCATTTTGTCATAAAGGACTGAATTTGTATGCTTCAGAAAAATAGTCTTTTCCTCTCGGTTGATGATAGGTTTCCTTCAATTGCCATAATTGTTCATCTTTTTATGAATGCATAACAGACAATGACATGTGATTAAATCTCCGCCCAGGGCTTCCTTTCTGAAGATCATAGAGATACATAGAAATCACCCTTTGCTCTCTGAGAGGTTGTTAATTCCTGTCCAAGGCTGCTGTATAGACACATCGTTATGCATTTGCATGAATGCAGAATTCCATGACCTATCGGTGGTTATATATCACCAAAGTAATGAATTATGTTCCATCCCACTGATGCTGCAGCTTGTTATCTCAGAGAACATCACGTTCTACACAACATATTACAGTTCAACATTATCTGCTTCGGAGAAACTTTGTGATAGTAAAAAAACCAAACTCCCAAACCTTAGACTTCTTATAAAACAGCTAGTAAGAATTAACTTAATCATTTTGCTTGAAAATTATGGTTAGGAATTTGGGTAGAGTCTGGTTTTCTTTGAAAGGTAACAAAGGAAAAAATATAGTTGGTGCAGAGGGATTTAATTCGAGGGATATTGTCTTGAGAGGATATAAAGGATGCTTTTTATATTCTCTCAGCACAATGTTCCTCTCATTAATGGATTAAAGTACCTATGAACTGTTACAGCAACTCATTTTTTTAAGTGATAATGTAAGGCTATCACAGCTGACAGTGTTGCACTAATGAGTCATTTTGTTGTCTCAGAAGAAACAGAGAAAGGAGAGACATCTTCTAGGCAGAATGATAAAATAAAAGAGAATTAAAAATTAATTTCAAATTGGTGAAGCTGTACTGCACTTGGCATGGAGCTTTGTGCTCTTCAGCGGCTCTGTTCTTCCCGTTGATGGACACCTGGAGCTCTTCTGCCCACTGACAGCAGATTAATAGATGGACAAGGCAGGCAGGGGGGGAAAAGATATCCCAGTTGTTTGCTTTCCCCTCCTCTAAGTCACAGTATCACATACACAGAGTCTCACATCCGTGTAGATGTCATAACAGCTTTGCCAGGACTTTTCTGAGAATTTTGTATTTGTTTTATTTAGTAAAAGGGGTGTGCAATATCTAATGACAGTTGTCTCCATGTATTCTCCTCTCTGGGGAGAAACCTCGAGATCTCCTTTGAGGAGGCAGACTTTCAGCTGATGTCAAACATAATAGCTTGCTTGACTTCATGGCATGGTAGGAAGTTACCCCAGGTGAGTGCTACCTCTTAAGCCCTCAATCAGTTGAAGCTGAAAGATTTCTGGCTTAGCATTAAAAAATGAAAGTGATAAAAGGTTATCTCAGGGCTGAAATCTGTTTCTTTTTTGACTCCTGTACTCATCACATTCTTTTAACACACATGTAAGAGAAAATCAATCCTTAACTCTTTTCTGGGTCTTATTGTAATAATACAGGAAAAAAATTTTACTCCTCTCTCAGTGTGGAAACAAGGAGTGGATCATGCTGCGAGGAAGAACATTATGGGTCACTTTTATCTACTTTTTTAACTACACTTTTAACTATTTTTTCTTTCCACTGAGGTTTCTGCCTAAAGAAACTGCCTGTAGTTGCTCTGAGCTGTGTCAGCTGGACATGCTCCTCAGCAGGCTGGAAACTACCCCTTAGAGCCAAAGCTTGAATACAGCCACATGTTGTCACACATTTTTGTAGGTGAGGAGAGCTAGTACAGAATGCACGATACGAGCACAGCATGAAATGCTGGAGGAAATTTTAACCGTAGGCTTTCCTGACAGTACATGCTGCAGGTGCCAGCGGCATGGCTTTCCTGAGCTGCATAGTGGGGCAATGGGGTGCCTTGGCAGTGGTGTTTGGCTGGGGAGATCACATAGCTGGGATGCACTGCAGGTTGCTAGGGGCACGTGTAATTTTTGCTAGGTTATAATAAAATAAGAAATACAACCTTTTGTTTCGGTCCATACTGAGGTATAAATACCCAGGTCTTCTGGTTCTTTAGGTCTCCTAGATCTGCAGCTGGCACAAAGAGGTTTCCCTTGGTCAGCCCTAGGTTAGAAAGTGAATGAGAGTGTGTCAGAGCAAAAGGGGATCTCATATATCCCTGCCAGTCTGTGCTTTTATTGCATGTCAGAGGAGCATGGCTGCATCTGCAGTCATCTGAGGAGATGCTGCTGAACTAGCAGCTGTTTGTGAAGACCTTGTGCACAGTCAAATGATGGCAGGCACTGTTTCACCACACTGCTGGCAGCTCTTGGGAGGCCAAAAAGCAGCCTAGGCCTAGCAGAGCTAGTGGTGGGTCCATAATTCTGCCCCTCCCCAAGCTTAACAATGCCATGTTGTCAATATGTGATCATTCAACATTAACAGGCTCCCTTCTCTCTGCCCTTCATCTTCCCCAGTATTGTAGAGCAAATTGCAGAATGTACGACTTCAATTTGAGACCAAATACCACCCTCATTGCAGATGAGAAAGATCAAATTTTTCATTGTAAATATCCAGAGAAAAGTATTCTTGCTTGTTTTCTGCACTTGCAAATATTCTAGCAATCAATCCTTGTTTCTGCTTCTTATTCATTATGAATCGTCCAACCAAGAAATAAAGATGAGTGTATGTCCTCCATCCTATTCATATATTTAGGACTTTAGACTGAGAAGACCAGAAAGATTCAGGTTTGCCTTGTGCATGTCAAACTTTACTAATAAGCTCTACTGAAAAGTCAAGGGCATGTTAGCTTGACATAAGCTTCTTGTTTTCTGAAATATACCACCTTTGATTGGCTCAGAGTGTGGATAGGACAAGACCCTTTCCTAAGGGTGCCTCCTTATCCCTATTCTATGGAAAACCTAATAGGGCTTACTGTCTTCTTACAAAACACAAAGAATATTTCAGTCCCACACAACTGATTTTCATACTACGGCCAGGTGATCGCGTGTCTAGTTTAGATGAAAGAAAATAGATTCAATGTGCTTCTAACTATTCTAAGTCACTAGTAAAATCTGGTGGAAGTCGGAGGATTTTTATTTTATTAAGGGAATATCTCAGCATGAGTTTCTGAGTGAATGTAGCCATGACCTACTTGAGATCATTGTTTTGTGGTGAATTTAATGCTATTTGAGAAAACTACTTGTCCTGAGATCCTTTTCCCCCCTACCCTAGCTGAGATCACCAAGCAAGTAGGAGGTGGTCTACCTAGAATCTGGCTCCCAGCTGGGCTTGGACAGAAGCAAGCCCAGAGATCATTTGGCTTGGTGTGGCTTTGCTGTATGTGGACAGAAAACTGTGTTGTGAGGACTGTGCACAAGGAAACGCAATGTCAAACCAGTGAATGCCTTGAGAACTGGTGTCAGGTTAAGAGTATGGCTTTGGAATCTAGCTTTGGAGGTCAGCATCTTAGGTCTGACCAAGGCTTGTTTTAGGTGTCCTCTTCCATGTGATCTGTCATTGGGGCGGGAATATGTTTGGGCATTTGGTCCTTAGAGCTCCTCGGTAACAACAATACGGTATTTTTGGCCTGTGACTGGCCAGCCAATCCATATGGCAACATTTCTGCTTCCCAGATGGATACCAAAGCTTGATATGTGTAGAAATGATGACTAAATCAGGACAGTCTCTCTGGTGAATCGCATAAGTCAAACAGCCCACGGCCAAAACAGGAGCAAACTGGTAAGACAGGATACAGATATGATGAGGGATTGACAGCAAATGTGAGGTAATTGTCCAGAAAACTAAGCGATAATAGTGAGAGGGGGAATTAGAAATGGCTAATAAGAAAAAACTTGTTCCCAAACCTTTGCTACCAGAACTGAAAGTCACAAAGGAGTATTTAAAGCTCTGAAGACGTGGGTGTGTGTACTTGGTTTTCTTTGTTCCTGTATTTTGCCAAGAGGAAACTCAGTGAGTATAATCCACTCCTCCTTGGCATGCCCTAAAGTCATTACTTAAGAACAACCCAAATGAAATAATTGGGATCATACTAGTGAAAAATCAATTTGAGATAAGACTCAGACTCTTTGCCTTTTAATAGCCTGAGCAAACACACTGGCCTTCATGAATTACAGAAGGGATAGGGAGCCTGTCCTTGTAAGATTTTCAGGTTAGTTTTGTGGAGTCATCTGGACCTTTTCAGGATGCTTGTTTGTGTCAGACATGGACCTCCACCAAATCTTTAGTATGGAACCAGGTGTGTTTGACTTTAAAGTCAATCAACTGAAGTACTGGTGTCAGTCTATGTCTAGAAATAAGCACAGTTGAGAATGCCAACATTTGACAGCTAGCGATGGAGTCAATTGGAAGGATCATCAGATCCCTGTGCTGCAGCTCCATGAAAATCCATATGCAGGGGGAAGAATTCTGGAGGGACAGACTGGAACAATTGTAAATATTTTGCTTTTGAAAAATGAAGATTGTCTTTTCCAAATGGAGACAGATGGTCGGTACATGAGTTGTGCAGTGACAGCGTTTTCTTGGAGCATTCTCTGCTGAAATACACAAGTCCCTCTGTTCATGTAAGGGAGCATTACTACTGCAACTGTGTTACAGAGCTCACTGGGACCCACAGAGAAGAGTTCTTTGAAATCCTTGCAGTTTCATCTCATGATAACTATAATGAGCCACTGGGTGCTGCTGGGAAATCTGCACATCAGTATACAAAATCCCCAAAGGTTTCTGAACAGAGCACTCACTGGTGGCATGTCAGAATTCCTTGTTAGCCAGATGTGACTTTATTGCACAGCATGCAGTTTTCAAATATTTCACTGTTTAATTAACTAGATGCTCATTTAATAAAGTAGATGTAAAAATATCGGTGATCAATTACCCATCTATCTGTCCGACCTACTATCTGAACTCTTCTCCAAGATAAATAGCCATCGCAAATGCCACTCAGCTAAATATTTATGCAGAGATCAGGAGAGGGAGAGTCCAAATGATTTCCTGTGGGGCTCCTCTCTTGCCTTCCCTAGTTGTTCCTGATGCCATAGAACTCAGTTATATACCTCTTGTTTAAAACGGTAAATTATGATTTTAAATGGTTTTTAATGTTTCCGATAACATTTTTTGTTGTTGTTGCTTGAGGAATGGGAAGGGGGGGCGGAAGCTGGAACAGGAGCGTGGAGGGAAGGGCAGGAGCTCTGCATGATTTATAAGAAGGAAGCTGTTTTCCAGAGGAAGGACAAGGGATAGGAGCTGAAGGACAGCCAAGGAAACCTTTGGAGGACATCTGTGTTGCTGTGAGACTGCAGTTCACTCAGTGCCTTTGAATCTAAGTTTTTTGCACACCTCAACAGCAAGCTAATGAAGCCAGTGTAAATGCACATAGCTTTAGTTGCAAAAGTTTAGGCTGCATATGCTTGCTCATCTGAGCTGAGAATCTGGACCCTGAAGCATAAATCATATGATTTGCATTTATAAATGGGAACATGGCAGCTAAAGGATGTGCAGTGATCAAATCAGTGGCAAAGTCATGTAAGACCATGAACCTCCTTTCTATCAGTCAGATGCTTTTCTCTAGGCCATGTTATCTCTCATAGTGCAAGCAGGCTGGATTAATTAGGGCTACATTTTCTCTATAGCAACTTCAGTGAGGTTATAAGGATGAATTTGTCCCTGAGGACAAGCCCAATTTGTAAATGTAATGTCCTTGCCTGTTTCAGTGTGTCATGACTCTAGAGCTGGCTCAAGGTTTCTTACCGTTGCAGGCAAAACTGAATTCTGCAACTTCAAAAATGAGAGCAAACCAGCCTGAAATTAAGCATTTAATGTGTGACTACAGCGAAGGATATTTCCAAGAAGGTGACAGGGAGGAGAGCTATGGTACAACAGTGAATATTTTTGGCTATTTGGGGATGTTTTGGTGCCTTGGGTTGGGAAAAGCAAAGAGATGGGGAAAGTAAAGGGCTGGGAGAAGCCGTGCGATGCTCAGGACAGCTGGAGTAGGAGGGCTGAGAGGAATCAGTGAAAGATCTGGAGGAGGTGGTCAGGAGAGGATTTCAGCAGCTGTTGGAGGAAGGATTTTTCCCTTTCCCTAGCCTGCCACTCTACTGGTTCCTCCCTCCTCCACAGTTCTGCCTCTGCTAAAAGGAGGGCTGCAAATGCCCTGGCTGGAGGTAGTGGATGTACCATTCTGCAAGCAGCAGAGCTAAGGAAGCCGATTATTAGCAGCTTGCACTGGATTCTCTGGTGTCTAATAAGTAAGTGCAGACCTGTTTTTCCCTCTGTGGGCATTCATAATATCTCTTTCCCAGGAGGATCTTCACTGCCTAATAAGGGTCATGGTCACTTTGCAGCAGTTACTATGATAGGGGCGCTAATTGGGTCTTTCTCCTCTAACCAGCTGCCAATTTTCAAAAAACGTGTTGGAATTTAATACCTTGGAGACCTCTTATTGTCTGTCAAATTTATTTGAAATTGGTCAACAGGTTCAAAAATTACTGGTGAAGGAGAAGGACAGCTGAGTGCAGATACACGGACAGGTGAACACACACATGTGCCTACAGTGTGATACTACACGTACCAGCTCCTTGGAAAACCAAACTGAAACAAGTGGGTAGGCTCTCTGGCCATTGCTGGTGTTCCCTGTTGTGTGACAATTGCAGCCATAATTCACCAAAACATTAACATTATCAGTTTACATCCTTCTGCCATGCTGAGAATTGTGGTCTTTTCCTTGCAGCAACAACAAATAGCATCGTGCCTTGCCCATGTGACTTAATGCTCTTTCTTACTAAGTGCTTAGTTTCATATTTTGTGGATGCCATCTTCTCTGTGCAAAATTACCAATGCTGGTATATGACGGTCTTCAGGGTCCAGCCAATCCTACATGTGCCTTGCAAGGTGGGGATGTGAGACAATACATGCACATGTTTCTCCCAGTCCATTTTGGCATCTGATGGGCTGTAGTCCCATCACAGGTTATTCTTCCTGGGTCTCCTCATGAGCATCCTCAGCAGGATTTGTGTGGCTGTGGGAATAAATATGCAATTACCCAGTGGGGGATGTAATAGCAGGCATGCTCCTGCAAGCTGAGATGTTTATGGAGATATCTCTGTATCCCTGTGCCTTCCTGCATGGTGGTGACACCAAAGAGAAGGGCTGGGCAAGTAATTGGACTTTCTGTTTGTCTTCCCACATGTGCTCTCTGCAACAAGGACACCCCATCTGATAGAGAATAGCTGGAGGTAACTTTCCCACATGGAAGAGTTCCATTCTGCACAGCACATCCAAATGTTTCCCAGCAATGGGACAAACAAGAAAGAAATAATATGTACCCAGAGATAAATATTTACATCCGAGAGTAAGCAGAGTCAGCAGGGAGTTGAACACCTTTCCCTGTAAGCCTGGCAGTACAAGCACTCTCCTAGCAAGAAGAAGATGTGGATTTGGAATTTTTGTACGATAGAGCCATCCACACCGATGTTATGCTCCCATATTTGAGAGAGGACTCAAATCTCACTGGGTAAAAAGGCATAATAACTATCTCTTCCTTTTTTTTTTTTCTTTCTTCTTTGCCTGAGTCTTCTGTGCCCTGCCTTCCTTTTCTTCCTCTTCAGTTTTGGTCAGTTCACTACTGAGCAACAACAGCAACACAAAGTTTCTCCCTTTACAGCAAGGGCTCTTCAGCTGGGACAGGCTAGTCCTGTAATTGGTTAGAGCTGTGCTTATATTGCAGTGGGTTATTTGGCTGATTCTTAATCTTGTCCCAAGAGCCAGCTGCTTCTGTATGGGCCTGACTTCAAGGATGTGCCAATCAACAGGATTTCAGGCAGGGTTTCCAATGAAACATGCACTTCAATGGGTGTAGCTCTGACATCCCCAAGCAGCATTTTTCAGGGATTATTTTCACAGAGATTTCTGGGCTGCAGCCGGGTGTTATAATTATAACACAATCCTTATACATTTTCATCCCAGCTAGTGGCACTGGGGATATTTTAATGAATCATATAAATGTTTAATCCTTGTTAGAATCCTGCTAAGCTCTTTGCCTTAGCAATTATCTTGTGGGTTAGCTCAGCCAGTACGAGACTGTAAGACAAGAAAAACATCCCCGAGTCTATGCTGGAGTCAAATAACCCAGCAGTGCATTTGAATGCAATGGGAAGTGGAAGTTTAGGATCAGCCAGTTCAGATTAACAGGCCAATGAACCCTCCCCAGTGGCCAGTGGGCTATGCAATTTGGGATGCTGCTCTCCTCATGCTTTTGGCAGAGGTTATGAATCAGAAGCACTTTTGACAGCACGGCACAGCTTCTGTGTGAACAGCCCAGAAAGCCAAAGCAAGAGAGGTGACAGCACAAAAATGAGTTTGTTTTCCAAAACCCTCCAGTTTCTCTCAAAGCTTCTGAATCACTCTCAAAATCCCACTGGAGAGAAATGAGACACACACAAAACTCAGCTGCAGGATGACTGAGAATGTTGACCTTAAAAATGTATCCTGTGTTTACCAGACGGGAACCTAAGGACTTGGCTCCTTGAGGGCAATGTTTATACCTTATTCAGAGTGAGGCCAGTGTCCTGGTGTCACTAATTTTGGTGGGAGATGTGCAATCATCTCTTATGAGAGGTCTTCAGTTCAAAGGACCAGTTGGGCTGCAAGACAGGCAGTTGAATGATTCACAGGGGGTTGAGTACCCTAAGAGATGAACTGTCTTTCTCAGCCTGCCCTCAGCAGTCCAAGCTTCCTTTCAGGGGTCAAAGCCAGTTGTTTGGTGGGACAATCTCCCACATTTGCACACAGGTGAAATGTTGTGCTCACTGCAGTGGAAAATGTAAGTATTTTCAAAGTCATGAGAGGCTTTCAGTGCATGAATGAATAGGACTGGGATTTTACTTTTACTGTTGAACCCAGCTGAAGTGCTTTCTTGGCCCCATTGCTGCTCTTATTTAGAGTGGGATGACTTCAGATGGTAATGGGGTAGAGGTAGGATGTCTGACCCTTAGGGCCTGATTCTGCTTCACTGCAGGCAGGGTGAGTCAAGATGGAACAGGAGTTACACTGAACTTTGCAGGACAGGCCCATGTTTGGTACCTTTTGAGTATCTATCTGAAGCCCTGATGCATTACAGCCTTATGGATACTGCAAGCTTGTAGTTGGAGGGCTTGATTTCACACGAAATCCAGACAAACTGATGTCCCAGCTTCATTTATTCAAATATTTCCCTTCCTGTTCTCTGTGCATCAGTGGTTCCTGGTGCTAGTGAGAGACTGTGGTGTTTCCATCACATGAAACATGCAGGAAAACCCTACTTGTGAACAAGTAGATTTAAGCCAATTTTTTTCAAGCCCTAGGCTGGGACTCTGGTGAGCAGTACACAGCTCTGTCCATATTCCATCCTAAGCAAGGCTGTTCTCACTGCTCTGTGCAGTTTATCTGCCCATAAAATGGTGACACTATCGATCTCCTATGTAAAAGCATATGGAGAGATACTAGTGAAATGTGCAATAGAAAAGCTGCCAAGACTTGCTCCTGGACAACTGGAGAAAGCACAGTGTTACTGTTGGCATGGGTTTCATATGATTAAAAGCTAGTTTGCAAGAATCTGTGCAATGAACATCCCCCATGTTAGTGAACTTGTGAGGTTTTGCTTTCTGGGGGTATCTTGGCAATGTAGGGCCCCCAGGGAGCACCAAGAGATGCACTATCACGTCTGCTAAATTTAAAAATACCATGGTCATGGAGCTTAGTACTATTCTTCAGTCAGGCTTCCATTTCAGAACTGTGGGCAGATGAGTTGGTCCACAGGGACTGTATATTGGAGCATTATTTATGTTCTTTGGGACTCAAAGTAAGGAATAAACATTCCTCACTGGGGCTAGGGGCAGAAGTGAGACTGGGATGATCTAAATAACTACAAAACTGGCTTTATTTGAAGGGACTTCATGGTTAGAAGAGAAAATTACAACAAATGCAACTTGGAGCTTCACATCTGGGCTAGGGACTAGTACCATTTAAAGATATGCTTCTGAAACACCTCAGCATATCACAAGGCATTACATTCAATATCAGTGTATTATGGTCTGAGGTTAAGCTAATCCTCTTACAAAAGAAAATAAGATCCAGTCTAAAAGCTGATATATGCAGGCTTGGACTTCATCCTATAGATTTTGTACTTGGGAAACTCATATTACTATCAGTGTGTTTCTGCACTGAAAAGACTTGGCAAGATTGGATACTTACGCTGCTAAGGTATACCAAAGCCATGGATCTACGCTTACTTGCATACGGTGCTATTGCTCACATCAGCAGAGGATGGAGTTTATGCTCTGTACAGTGACTCTTCAGATTTTTAGTTTTCTCCCTTCCTTATGGGAAGGGCTTAACATCAAAGACCACATTAAATGTAGTTTTGTCAATAATAGCTCAGGCTGTTGCTGTAAGGTGGACACCCTAAAAACTGATCTATGGGAACCCCATAGTCAAGGGATTTCACAAAGCATCCTGAGGTTCTAGACTTCCAAAGGAAGTGACTTCCAGAGGAACAAACCCTCCAGCAAGGGTGTCCTGCCTTTGGACAGACAGCACCAAATTCTTTGCTAATGAGCTGTGCTCATTTGTACCAGCTGCAAAACTAGCACGCCAGTGCACATTTCCTGTTTTGGTGAAAATACTGCTTGTGAGCCTTGTTGCATTTACAGTGCCCATATCCCTTCATCCAGAGCCTGATCTTGATTAGGCCTCAGGGACTCTGGGTTTGCCTCCAGCCTCCAGAGCAACTCTGTTGAATGTGAGTACTTCCACTGAAAACTTCATTTTGATGCAATATAAAACCAGCCAGAGAATAAAGTCGCATCCCTAAAGAGTAATGAGAATATGGGGCCTGATGCGGCTGTGTTTTTCCAGCAATTTGTGGCTCAGCAGCAGTAGGCTGAATCCTCTCTTGATGTTTATCCATGTGGCTTCATAGAAGGATGTTTTTTTCTCCAGCCATTTTTGATATCAGTCGCATACTGACGGGTGGCAGAGGGGTGTCTGACGCCTGCATGTGCGATGTGACGTGGAAGACCCCGCAGCCAAGCGGCTGTGAGAGGGAGCCTCCTGTTATCTATCGTGCGTGGAGCCTACCCTGTAGGTCCTCGTCGGCAGGCACATATGGAGGGAGCCCTTTTCATCTGCAACTCGCTGGCTGCTGAGGGCTGCTCCCGCGCGGCCGTGGAGGGCCGGGGGGCCCACGCTGTACAGTTGTGGTTGCGAATTCCTGGGTGGGGAGGGGAGCTGCAGGGCTGCATGGGGGAGGCTCGGCTGGGGCCAGGGCGGGATCTTTTCAATGGCAGCACAGAGTTGCTGGGGATCGGTTAATTAAAACACTCGCAGATGGTTTAGGTTATGGGACACATGTGTGCGCCCGGCCGCATGACGCTCATCCGAGCCAATTAGCAGCTTGGGAGAGGGACGCCAGCCTCGCCCGGGAGCAGGGTGCTGGCTGGGCTGCTTGTGGGGCCAACAAGGTGAGGAGGGTCCTAGGGAACACTTGGTGCTGGGGCCACCCGTGGCCCTACGAGGTGGCATCAGCAGGGGTCTGTCTGCTGTCCCTGCTGCAGAAATGGGACAACCTGCAATTGGAGACTGAGCCTTGAGCGCTGCTGTAGAGCGTGCAAGGTCCAGCCCTGATGGCAGAAGGCAGCCTGGGGAGGGCAGCAAGCATGTTACCTGCCTGTGAGCCCTCTCTCCAAGTCTGGCTCACTCCTCCATGTGCCCAAAGGTCACAGGGAGTGCTGTTGGGTGTGCGGTGCCCTGAGCACTTTGCCTGCACCATGTGGTGAGGAATGGGGCACAGCCACTGCTTTCATATGTGCTCTGCTGTGATTTTGCATTGGGAAACTGGGGAGAAGCACTGACTTTTGGTGATGCAAGTACAGTCCAGTAATGAGTTTCTTAAAATAGCTGCTTTTTTTAAACTACAAAGAGTTTAAGAAAGTTAGAACAATGCAGCGTGCAATTTTAGCCTGTCACTGAGCTCTGTGCAAATCACACAAATATGCTTTAAATATTAATAATTCAGTGAAATTATGTCATTGGGTCTAAGATTAACTGAGAAAACAGAAGTATGACAGTAACAACTGCTTAAAAACCAGATGGCTAAAGACAGGAAAAAGAAAAGCCATCCGGCTCCACCCTGCCAGATTAACAAATGAATAGTAAATCTTGATTACTGGCTAAAATTTTCTGGGATGTGAATTTGCAGATGTGCAGGAGCCTTAGCAGGTTAAGTCAGGGAGCGGCAGCTCCTGGGTACTTTGATGCTGGTCCATGGCATTACCTGGCTCTGGGTTGGAGGTGGCCCAGCTCTCTTCCGCTGTGCTGCTGTGTCTCTGGGTCCTCAAGCATTGCTGTGTGTCTGGGCAACTGGCAATTTGCTTGGGCTAATTACCTCTTTCAAAGATTTTGACTGTATTGCTAGACATCTGGAAATTTGGATGCACAAGGCTCTTTGGGTCTTTGATTTGCAAAACTGGATGCCTTAAATCCTCTAGGGACTTTACCTACAGTCATGCTGAAAGCCTATGTCGGAGTAGGGAACTGAAGCAAACTCTTCTTCCAAATCCAGGCTGCTGGTCGAAATTCTAGGTCAAATATGATTGTCTTTCAGCCACTGCTGGTTCAGTAAATAGTTGTCAGAACTGCCTGAGCCTTTACGACTTAGAAGGTGCCTTTTTTTCTCTGGGTCATAAAACTAAATTTTCTGCTGAAATTTGTTTATGGACAATTTTTGTCCTTGTGAATTAAACCATTTCAGTGTCAGAAATATCTAATTTTAAAAATCTGCCTGGAGTAACAGAGACAAACCAAACAATGTCAGTGAAGGGGAAAAATCCTTTAAAACAAAAGTAAAAACAAATGCTGGAAAATACTAACTGGAAACCAAGGCTGAAATGGGATAATGAAAGAGAAGCTTCCATCAAAATTTATAGGTTTTCTAAAACGAAAATAATTTTGTGAAAAGTTAGCCTTTTTGCTAAGAGGCTAAATATTATTAATGAAAGCTCATATAACAACAGAGGAAGTGATGGAGATGCACATTCATTATTTAAATTAGCTGAAAAACACAAGGCAAACCAATCAACATCTCTGTACCTTGGTCTTCAGAGTGAGAACTAAGGCATGGTGAATTTGGTGTATCTGACCTAATACAGGCATGCAGTTTTTCATCATCTTGGTACACCCTGAGAAAGCTGTATGTGCCTATAAAAACATGACGCTGGTGAGCCTTAAGTCTCACTGGAAAACAGGATCTCAGCTCCTAAGGCGTTGAGGCACTTGAAGAAGTGTCTCTGTTGCTGCTGCCAGCAGCAGTGGCAGTGACACTGGAAGCATGGCACAGCTGTTTCACTGGATGCTGATGCCTTTTCCAGTAGTGGGAGAAGAGGAAGGAACTGCAATTTATATTCTGGCACTGACCTGGAGGAAATGTCCTCAATTCTGTTTCTGGGTCTTGTTTCTTTTCCATTTTTGAATCTGAAAGTGTCCAAAGTGAGATCAGTAAAGGGTATTGATCTGAAGAGCCAACAAAACAACAGCACCAAGAACTAAGCTGAAAAAACTCCCCACACAGTCAGACCATGAGGAAATCATGTGGGTCTGTGAGTTCATTTTGGCTGGAATTCCCAGTTGTTCAGATTTTGCTGTGTCATAGGATACTTCTCTTCAGAAGGTACTTCTGTAATTCAGCAGTTTTTCTCACCATCTTAGGTTAGGAGTGGGACAGAGAGAAGTGCGTGTGTTATTCTGCTCTGCTTAGCCAAAGCTAAGCACAGATGTACTGTGGCCGAGACTGTTTAGCTGAGTTGACAGTTTGCCGTAGCTGCTTCCAGAAAACACATAAAAACTTTGGCCTCATCACATGAAGCAATTTGCTAGAGGGGAGGTCTCTTTCTCACCAGAGACACTGTTGCTTCGCATGAGTAGAATGGTTCAGTAGTGTGGCTCCTTGCAGGGCTAGACATTGAGGTGATGTCTACAGTAGGGTGCAAGCTTACTGAAATGATCAGGCATTTGGGTTGATTTAAAAATGTATGCAAAGTAGTCTCCTGGTCCTATTAAAATACTTGTGATCTTTTTTTTGGTGTGCTGTAACAAGTGCCACAGTACCACAGCGGTCTTGAAAGAAACATCGTCTTTGGATAATCTGGCCATTTTGTATTCACGTAGAGGGCTGACAAACTTAGTCATGGGACTGACTGAGCTTACCGTGGTCAGGAGATGATATCTGGGATTGATACGAAAAGGCCCAGCTCCAGAGGGAAAGTGTACAATGAAAATCCCATCTCCAGTCTAGAAAAAAGAAAGATTTTACTTACAAATCCACATCCACCTCTGCCAGCCTCAGTCAGGGAGGCAAACAAAAAGATTTACAGAAGTCCCATTTGTAAAAAAATTACAAAAGAAATAATCACACTTGTGATTTTCAGGGCAACTACTTCCGGATTTTAGAGTGGCTGGACTCAACATCAGCATCCTAGAGCTAGAGCTTGGACTGATCGCCTTCTCACTCAGCCCATGCTTGTACACAGGCACCAGCTCAGCTCAGCCAGGCACTTTGGGTGGACTTGGGATGGCAGAACAGGTCTGATATCCTCCTATAGCTCCAGTGCTTGAGTTTTACCATTCACCATGATTGCTGCCAATGACTGCTGTCCATCATCTCTCCCTAGCCTGTCATGGAGTGAACTCATGCATGTATCAGGATGAGGAGGCAGGGCCTCTGGACATGGTACTATGGTATGACTTTCATCCCTTCATATGCCCTTAAGGGTCATATGCCATAATCAGTTACTTTTTACTGACATCAGCTAGCTTCAAAAACCCGGTTGGGGAGGTCTCATGAGAGAAGTCGTCTCAGTCCAAACAAAGATGACAGTCTTTGCATACTCTCTGCCTTTCCACCCTTAAACAAGGAAAACATACTAGGTTTCCACAGGGGTGAGTTAGGGGATTTATAATTGTGTGGGTTCCTCTCTGAAAAGTCACATTTTAGATCAAGAAATCTAAAGAAAACCAAGCCTTTGCAGGATGATGAGAAGCTTAGCTTCTGTTAGGGGAAGTTGGCTGCAATTTACCTTGTCAAAGTAGTGTCATGTTGAAATTACTGGGTACTAGAAAGCTTATTATCACTATACCTCTGGAGGAAACATGCCTGAAGCATCTCACCACCCTATTGTGGGGATATCTAGGTGCTTTCTGGAGTTGGCGGGACTAGCAGGAAGCATCAAAACATGCAAAGTTTAGCTTTCAGACAAAAATAAAGAAAGTAAGGGACTTTTGTTGGTTCTTTCTGTTTCCAGTGATGCTTGTTTTAATGTAGTCTGTCTCACTCACCAAGACGAACATGATGTGTTGGCTCTGTTGCTGACCATGGTGATGGCTGAGGGTCAGGGAGTTTGCAGGACGCTTGCAGGAAGAAAAGTACCTGTCATGAGGTAGCTGGGCAGATCTCAGATGCTTAACACATGGGTCAGGAGTGGCTTCCATGGATGCAGAGCAGTAAAATCTTTTCGACACTGAACTTAAAAGCAAAGCACACAGAAATCAGCAAAGCTAGGATTTCACCCTTTATCTTTCTGTTGGATTTTGGAAAAGACGGGGTGTTTTTTAGGGACTTTTAAAATCTCTCTTTATTTTTTCTGTATTATCATCCTAAATTACCATCCAGTGGATGTGCAGTGAATTGTTTCCTCTGTTTGTGTGTGTGAGGTGGGTACCTCTGGCCTGATGAGCTGTGTCCCCTGGCACTTGCAGTCCCTGGGGCCAGGTCACCTCTGCCTTCATCAGCAACAGTAGTGGCCCTGTGGTGGCTCAGAAATTGCACTGTCATGAAGGAGAGGGAGAAAAAGAGGCTCCTCAGGCTGACGATATAGCTTATAGGTCTTTCTACGTCTCTGCAAGAGTTCCTTGAGTTTGCCTTTGGTTTACCCCTGCTATGCCTGGCCTCAGCCCAGGTGCTGATGGACAGGGGGCTGCAGTGGAGAAGAGACCATGTGAGCTGGAGGCTACAGCTGCCTTGCTGGCAGAAGGCTGGAGCAGAGAGGAGGCTGGTTGTTCCCTCTGCCCATGGAGCCAGGAGAAGGGCTCCGAGCCATGTCTGCTGTGGGAAGGAAGGGCTGCAGCATCCAAGCTGCCCTGCTGGGGCTGGGCTTCGGCACCAGCCTCCCTAGTAGCATGTGGTCCTCTCATCTGTGCTCTGCTCTGAGATGGCTTTGAATCCAGGATTTAATTTGGGCATTTTTTTGGACAGTCTACAGAGGGTGGGTTTTTTTTGTCGCACCTTCCCCTGCTATTTATTTTTGCACAGTGCGCTCTTTCCACCATTGACCACAGCAAATTCGGGAATTATTTGCAGAAAACTGTGCAAATCAGGTGAAGCCATTTGTTTATAGTTCAAAGTGAGGCATTAAAAACAATGGGCTGAGTAAAGCATGAAAGTAGATCAATCCCAACCCCATTTTAACTTCCTCTCCTTCAAGATCACTTTGAACCTACAGTAATTATGATTCTTTCTGCTAGCTTAAATCACCCTTGCCCTCATTAGAGCTGTGCAGAGTGACCATTTTCCATTTCATGAGTTGCCACGTGTAAAAGCTGCTGTGTTTGCAAGTATTCAGGCATACCTGGCTGCACTACACAAGTCATAAGTGATAACAGTCATAATTAATATCCATTATACACCTTCCGTGTACACTGACATCACTGATAACATCAACTGCAATTTATGTGGTGCTATGAACAGCAAGCTTCGATCTCTTCTGAGGCGTCCTAGACATGGGCTTGTTTGTCCTGTGGGGAAAGAGGTCCCTTTTAGACACTCTCCCTGAGCATTTTGAGGTGACACAAATGACCTGAGGCCATATCAAAAGTATACCATTTCCACAGGCTTAGGGAGCAGAAAAAAATAAAATAAGGGAGTGGTTTCTTAACCAGCCAGTATTTTTTAGACAGCTTTAGACTTTAATGAGTTTTTAAAAAGTAAATATTAAATGATCTTTATTAAAATACTTATTGCTCCAATATGTTTCTCTGTGACCCTGTTCACAGCTGTCAGTCACTTTTCATACACTGCGAAGCACCTTTCCATGTATTAAGAAGATACTCTTTTTTTACAGTGATATTTTGGCAAAAAAAACCCGCTACCTAGATGCATGTGCATTAGTATGTCCTTTTCCAGGGTGTGATTGCAAAAGTCTGTTGGTGACCTCTGTCAGGAAAGTGGATCCTATTTCTTTCTCCTACCTTTAAATCAGAGGTCTTTGGAGACCTCTAAATGTCATAGCCATTGTTAAGGCACCGGTCCGCCTTCACGGCAGAGTAAAAGAAAGAAGTGATATTCCCTAAATAAATTAATTGCCTCTTCTGATATCAGCAGTGTTACATCAGGGGTAATTTGGCCTCTTGGTTACCTCAGAGAGAGTCTGAGCATCGCTGGGAGATGACAGTAAAAAAGCCCAGGAGTGTGGATAGCATCTCAGAAAGGTCTAAATGGCTGCCCAGCGGTGTAAACTTTTGTACCCCTTTCATGCCCGTGGAGGTTAATCTCTCCACGTCCTCCTCCTTTCATATGCATGAAGAAGAGGAGATTTAGGGGCTGGCGGGCGGTGGGGCGGGCGC
>NW_009939144.1:395-602 GCF_000696875.1 Nestor notabilis | reverse complement strand
TTGAACTTTCTATTTGCCTTACAGCTGCAGCGATAAGAGCGATCCTTTCTCCGACAGACGGAAAGAAACCACAAGAGTGGTTTTTTTTCTTTTCTCCCCTGAGGTTGCATTTACACCCAAAACGTGCCTGCAAACCCGGGGGGTGTTTCCCACCATCCCGTGACGACTCGTGGAGGAACACGCGTGTTTCTCGCACGCAGCACACGC
>NW_009939144.1:0-206 GCF_000696875.1 Nestor notabilis | reverse complement strand
CGTCAGCCTCGCACCGCGGAACGCTGCGGGAAGGGGCGCCAGTATCCCCGGGGGGACGGTGAGGGGCGTGAAGGAGGGTGGGGGACAGAACTTACCTAGTCCCCTGTCTACAAAACTAGTGATGGTGTTGGCGGATTTGGACGACTGAAAAAAGCTGGCGTTGATGCCCAGTTTCTCTGCGATGGAGTAAGTCCTGAACAGAGACA
>NW_009939143.1:31838-38429 GCF_000696875.1 Nestor notabilis | reverse complement strand
TATATATATATATATATATACACACACATTTTATACAGTTCCTGTGTAAAATTTTTTCTTGCTCCTTAGCTTTTGTCTATAGGGACCAAACTCTGGGAGGGTGCCTGATGCTGCATTGATGCCTGATGTATCATTTGTAGAACCAGTGCTTTTCTTTTCCCTGAGCTGTTTTGAGGAGACATTTGTTCCCTGTAAACATTTCTTTCGGATTTCAGTTTTATTGGGGAATTTTGTTTTTCACTTATGTTGATGTCTGTTTTGTAACTCCTTTATCACCCGCACAGTTACATTGAGGCTGCCTCTGAATATATCCATTTGTGGTTTTAGCATAGGATTTTTGAAAGGGTGAGTGCTGAAGATCTGATTTTAACAAGATTTCTCTTCTTCCAACTGAAAATAAGCAAACTCATTTTAAAGGAAGAAAATGTATTATATGCTAAAAGAGATGTTTTCTCAAAATATCCCTTTCTTTAGAGAATGCTTCTCATCTGTTACATTTCAGTCCAAGAAAAGTGATTCCCCTATTTTTTTACCAGGCTTTCCACAACACTGTTGAGTGCCCATAATTGCAGCCTGCTTTACAGGAATGGAGCTTTCCTCATCCTCATCCCTCCAAACATGTAGGAAACCCTTCTTTATTGTGAGGGTGGCTGAGCACTGGCACAGGTTGCCCAGGGCAGTGGACGTGGTCCTGGGAAATGGGCTTTAAGTGTCCCTGCTTGAGCAGGGGGGCTGGACAAGATGACCTCCAGAGGTGCCTTCCAATCTCAGCCATTCAAAGATCTCTCTTAAGAACACTTTTAATTGGTATCGTTTTAACTTAGACTGGTAAGGAAAAGTTACAAGTCGCTTCGTTGTCCTGTGGTTTAAGTATAAAATAGGACTTTTCTGTAGGTCTGTTCTTTTAGGCATCATCATCTACATACCTCATCACTTACTTACTCTCTTGTTGGCCTGTGATTTTACCCTGCTGCTCTGCCTTGAGGCCCACAATTAAGCAATCAGGTAATTTGTGTTACAGTATGTCATCTGTGGTATAGCTAACCTCATTTTGGAGATTTAGTTAAAATAAACTGGTTTATACCAACTAGATGCACTAGTTGCTCCACCCAGTTGATTAAAAGAGCTAATATACAAAAGGGGAAATAAGACCTTTTTCCTTGCCTGTTCCTCCTTAAACTTTCTACCAAAACAAGCTTCAGCTTAACATCACCTGAATAATACAGCACATCTATTACTATTTCTCTTTTCTAAATCAAGGCTATTTACTAGGCCTAAATGTCAATGATTTCTTGTCTAGAATGTTTCCCTATAAACTAAGGTAATGGCCATTTGCTCTTTCCTGACATTATGATAGCAAGATTGATTGATGTCACACCAAGAAAGAAACCTTGAACATAAGCAATTAACAGTAGATTTCAGGGCCCTGCTCTGTGGGCAAAGTTGAAAGAATAAATGAACAATAGCAGAAGCGAAGCCTAATCTTATATACCCAGTAGATTAGTGCCTCTGGCCTGCTGTGAATTTTCAGAGCAGTACAACCATGGGCTTTATACCCTACACTTCATAACAAGATTAGAAATAGACTTTCTGTTATTGTTCAGAAATTGACAAAGGTTAGCAAGATCAGTATGCAGTTAATCTTGTATGTTTAAGGACCCCACCTATGGAAAACATTGCATTTTTGGCAGAAGAATAGTGAAAATCTGTATTTGATTTATACATAGTTTGTTTATGGAGATGCTACTTATTGAGAAATAGCAGCGTTGCTGTGGCTTCGTTTTCTGCATCTGTAATAGGGGGAAGTATGTAGGTAGCGCTATAATCTATTATTAGGTAAACTGACAAGGCTGGAGACAAGCTTTAGGGCTCAGGGCCTTCCCTCTAGTTTAATGGTAAGCAGCTAAACAGTGCAAACTAAAAGTTGATAATGCATTTTAAATGAATTATGCAAAACCTGAAAGAAAATAGTTTCTGGACTCTCTGCATCTAAGTTAGCCCACAGCTGAGAGTTCAGCAAAGGGGAGATGGGGTATGATGCAGTCATTTGAATAAATATGCAAGCATGAGGTTATCAAGGGCTAGCAATTGTGAAAGAAGACAGTGTCCTTTGTTGAGGACAAAGTGTGAAAATGGTTGATGTCTAACCATTATATAACCTAACAAGATCTTTTAAAACTATGCAATATTTTCTTTTTATAAGTTTCTCCCTCCTGGCAGGTGGAAGGGAGTTATCTAAATTTATTTCATTTATGTCTCCTAGCAACTTCTTATCTGTCCTGCGGACTTGCTTTTGAATTCTGCTAAATCTCTTAAACTCTGAAATCCTTTACCTCTGATAAAATTTGTTTTTCTAGCTGTTTAGGGAAATGGTTTTAGCTCATAATAACTCCTTTAGCTCTCACAACTCCTGACTTCAAATACTAACTGCTTTTCTGCTTCCTGAGAGCGATGGGTGTCCTATAGCTAACATCAAAGAGCTAATAGTACTGAGAGAATGAGAAGCAGTACTGAAGTCTCCAAAATGCCAAGAAGCACAAAACACCTTCCTTATGCCAAGAGTAGATGACCCCCCAAAAAAAGAGGAGGGTTAGGGGGAAAGTATCTGATGCACAGGAGTATCCCTCCAACACCTGGTATGATGTGGTTTAAAAGTGGCAAATGCTGTTGGGTGAGAAAGGACTATACTACTCTGTCTCCTCAAAGAGCTGTAAATACTGCCAACTATGCACAAGCATGCTTTGTTATCCCAAATAAAGATGGAGGTGTCCTGTTGCGTGGTTGAGATTCATGTAGGAAAAAACAGAGAATTCATAGAAGTTGAGGAAGAATGAAGATAAAATCAGACATAAACCCTGTTAGCTTTATTGAAGAAGAGAAAAAATAACATTTCTGGACTAAATACTATCTCTGCAGGCTTTGTAGTTGTAATTCAGTTAGTATTTCTTGTTGGTTGTTTCTCTGCTCAGTTTAACAGGACTTTCCTTTATTGTGTGCGTGTGTATTGGTATATGTGTGTATCATTAAGTAGGGTGGCCTCTTCAGATGTTCTAAAAACTTCACTTAAAAATTGGTCAAGCCTAGTCCTGCCATGTTAGCTTACTGTTGAGGTCAAAATGCTCCACATATCCTGAGTCTGTATGTATTTGAAGCTTCAGCTGGGATTTCTAAAGCTGCTTACTCCTGCGTGCTTTTCAGGCAGGGTAAGGGAGAACTTATGATACAGAGAGGGGAAATGATAGTTGCATGCACGCACATAAAAGGTACAAATATTTAGTTGTCTTGGTTTTGTAAACCGCTTTGCAAATTTGTAATGACTTCTTGAGCACAAAGGGTAAACAGTTTGGCAAAACAATAGGCATGGGTTTTCCTACCAAATATTTTCATGCAAACACCTGAGGAGGGGGTGAGAAGTATGCACTATGCTCTGATGTATTCAGATGCTTTTACTACTTAAAAGCTTGAAGTTGATAATTAAACACAAGGCAAATATGTTGTAGTATTTCAAGAGAGTCGTTGGATGATCCTTTTTTTCTTCATGTGTCACGTGGCTGCTGCAGCTCAGTCAGAATGTATTTATGCTGTTTGCAAGAAATACACTCTTATTCTGCTTTCTGAGAAAGCATGAAGGAGCAGTTGTATCTGGAAAAAGTAAAGAGCTATGGATATGTAGAGATTGGTGTGTGCTATGAAGTGGAGCATCCTCAGATCTGCAAATAATGTAACTAAGTAGTACAGGAAAAGGCTTAGGTTTAAACATGAAAATAGTCATATATATTATGACAGTTCATAGACCATAATGCTCATAACAAACATTTTTCTTGATAACTGTGAAACATTAGCCTAATATTAAAACAGAAGATTCATCTCTGGGGAATATGCTGTAATAAAACTAAAACATAAGTATGTCTTATTACACGATTTACCAGGTGTGTAATTTTCACTCTAATTCTGAAGCCATGAGATTACTAGATAAAAGTTTGCTAAAGCATCGTGACTTCTGTGCAAGTACACCAATATAAAATGGCAGAAGTACTGCCTGTTCTTAATAGCTAATATGAATATTGAAGTGTTCAAATTGCATGTGCTGGGGATAAGCTAATGTGAATTGACTTGGTGGTGTTCTTTTAAGGGTTCATACATAAATAATTGATTATTACTTAGGAATACGTGTCCTTTAAATCAATCAAACAAAAAAAAAAAAACCAACAGTAAAGAGTTCCAGCTGTGAAAGAGTTCACTTGCAAAGACAACCCAAAATGGTCTGTCTGCATGTTTATTCTCACTTCTCTTAAGGGTATTGGATTGTAGCAGGGAGGGCAATTTTACCAAATAAATAAAGAAATTAGCAAGGCTTATGAATACGAAGCTCCAGAGAAAGACATTGCAATAGTGGTTTGCAAAAGCTGGCAGAAGCTGTTGATGTTAAACCCTGTTTTTTGTAAGCTTCTGTTATCACTCTTTGTAAAATGAGATTGAGAGAGAGAGAGAGAAGGCTCACTGGGGATTAAGGCTGTTGCCAAGATTCCCTGTTTTGATTCAGGAGGAAGAGGCAGCTGAAATACTTCTCCCACATCTCAAATTGTTATTTAAATCATCAGCCTGTTTGCTTTTTGATGCCACCTCTTTCTTTCACTGTGTCCTTTCCACATGCTACCTGGCATATCAAGAAAGGGTGGGGGGTTTTGTGTTTGGTTTTTTTCTTTTTCTTTTTCTTTTTTTTTTTTTTTTTTTTTTGAGATTTCATTGGGATTGGCATGTTCTTGTGCTTTGCTCTATTTTCAGCAGAGCAGGACTTTGTTCATTAGTTGTTAGTCCTGACAAATTTGGCATATGTTGCCAGATAGCAAGGTATTCTCCAAATCTGAGGCCATGCATTTTAGAATTTCCCTATTATTTTGAATGTTCAGAGAGACTCGGAGAAGCTCAATGGGGAGGGAATTCAATTGCTGGTTTTGAGCAGTACTGAAGTCCTCAGCATTTGTACATCGTCAGTAGGAATTGTTCCCTTCAAGTCCTTCTGTGTACATCAAGTTTATAAGCTTAAGATGTTTGGGCAGTTCTTTCTCCCAGGAACTGATCAAAGATGTGAGTGGTAGAAGAATTTTTTTTGCTGTTACTGCATTTACTTAGGTCTTGATTTCTCTTGTGGGGACATCCTCAACAACGTCAAGTAAGCATAAGTAAGCCACTGCTGATTGCCCACTGTGTTTTACTGGAATAACTAAACCAGTTCCCTTTTTAATTTATTCATTCTTAATGCATTGCATTAACAGCATTTTAATACATTAAGAATGTTTTAGTTCAACTAAGGGGATGGATTTTTTGGGAATAGAGGCCAGTAACATATCAGCTATTGCATACAGAGTAGCACTGCCTGGAGAAATGGACTGTGAGTTGGGGTTAGGGTGCCTTGTGCACTACGTGTATGGAGGGGGAAATGATGACTAAAATGGAGGAGAGAACAGAGAAATTATAACTGTTGTGATTGAAACAAATAATTCAGTTGTTTGAGTAAAACCTAGTTGATGTCTTTGTAGTAGTCTGAAATGTTGCTGTGGCTTTGGTATGTCCATTTAAAAATCCGTTTAGTCTTGCTATCAGGTGTGATAGATGCTTATTCACTCGTAAGTAGACCTGGATTATGACCCTGGTCCATTGGAAATAATCATGTGAACATTAATGTAAATACTAAAACTCCTAAAAATACTGTGTATTGTGATACTACATTACATAAGTGCTTGGCACATTATTATTTCTAGTACCATATGAGGTCTGTGCTTAAGGTTTATTAGTAAGTAGAATTAATTTACCTCTTGTATTCCTCACCTTCTTCCACTGAGAGGTGAGGCATCCCCCAGGTACATTCCCCTTGGAGCTCTCAGTACACAGTCTGGGACTGTCTGAAACCTCTTTCTGTAACCACTTGAATAAAAGCTGTATAAAGTAGTTGTTGGAGTAAGAAAACAGTTGTACGATCAACAAAATATTACATAGCACTCAGATTGGAATATGAAAATCTTTATTGGTTCTCTCACTATGGAAAGGAGAAACCCAGATTTTTAAGGCAGTTAGGTGAAAAGCTGTATGAAGAAGCAATTAGAAGACATTGTGGTTTGGGCTTTAATGTGTATGTCTCTGGTTGGTAGTGAAAGGTTGAAAGATGCTGGGCTTTGTTTGGCTTTCAGATTCACACAGGTCTTTCATTAAAATACATATCAGTGTCTGAACCTCAGGCTGTATTCCTTACTTCTCTTGCTTTTTCTCCCCCCATTTTGTCAAAAAATAAACCCAGTCCTTTTGCTAATAATAAATCCCACTAAGATTTGCAAATTAACTCCATATGCACACATGCTCATCTGTTCCTTACAGGCTGGGAAAAGTTTCTCACCCACCTCCCCAAAATCTGGTTACAACCCACTTTATGCTCTGTCCCTACATGAATTACTTAAATTTTGTCACAGTGGATGTTTACAACTTGTTAATGAGCTATTAATGTTCTGCACCAAAGAATAAAACGGGAACGAAATTGGTGATATAAAAACTAATTCCTTAAATCTGAAATAACTGAATAACGATTTTTTTTTTTTT
>NW_009939143.1:20440-31807 GCF_000696875.1 Nestor notabilis | reverse complement strand
TTTTTTAATAATTATGAAAGAAAATGTAATGTCAAAAAGCCACAGAGTGCTTCAGCAGTTTCAGGCTAGATTTTGTGTTGAGCAGGTGCTTGAATGTGGTTACTTCCTTTTTACTAGTTTCAGTCATTAGAAGTAAATGCACACATAAGTACGTATATGTAACTGTAACTGACTTACAGTGGTGCACTTGCTCTGTAAAAGCACTGTATGTTTTAAACTTATAGAAACTATGATCTTGGCTGGTGGATTGGATGACTTGAAATCATCCAGTAAATAAGTTTGTACTCTGAGATTGAATTCCCCCATTCTTCCCCCCTGCTTTGTTGGGAGTAAACACATTTTGTAAACACATGTTAATGTATCGGATATGTGAATGGTGCCAATATGCATGTGAGTCATACAGGAAAACCTGTTTATAGGAGATCAGCATTGCACACCATTTAGCTCTATGACTCAGTTTAAAAACTCCCTGAAAGTAAGGAATACCTAGCCACTGCATCACCCATTCTTCCCCCCTGCTTTGTTGGGAGTAAACACATTTTGTAAACACATGTTAATGTATCGGATATGTGAATGGTGCCAATATGCATGTGAGTCATACAGGAAAACCTGTTTATAGGAGATCAGCATTGCACACCATTTAGCTCTATGACTCAGTTTAAAAACTCCCTGAAAGTAAGGAATACCTAGCCACTGCATCACTTTGATGGAAATTGCAATTCCATCAAGTATTTGGGCTGAGTCACTTAACAAGTAAATAGATGGTAAATGAACCATGTAATTTACTTTGGTTCAAATACATTACCCAGAAAAAGATGCCCTCATCAGCTGCATAGGTTGTAGTGTTCCAGCAGTGGTAGGCAATGCTGTGCTCAGAAACAGGTGATGTAGGAAAGGAATAGGGCTGGAATGTAAAGATCCAAGACAGAAGCCAGACCTGGCATTACTTCAGACTCTTGGCTGATGATTTCCCTGGTATTTACCTATTGTATTGCCATGTCAGTGCTTTCCTAATCAGAAAATTGAAGTACACAGTGATGAACATAGATGATGCCTTGAGCACTGCTCTTGGTAACCTTGGAAGTATGATTTAGAATGCTATACCCACATCTGAAGGTGTAGCCAATCAAAATCCGCAATGTCTGACATGAAAAAAAACTCAGCTCTATGTACTTGCTTCTAATCCCAAAGCCAGTATGGTATTTGAAACTGTGACAGGAAGGAAACTTCAGTTTTCCCTAAAATAAGTGACCGTGAAATTCAGTTATTTTAATCTAGTTAGTTAATACTCTGTTAAATCTATTACAAATTGTCCACTCTCACGATCTGGAATAAAAATGTGATTTTAAATGAACGTACATACACACATGTATATACACACACATGTACATGTGTATATAAATATACATATATGTATATATACACAGATGTACATACATATACATAAATATGACAGAGGAGGGGGCTAATAGCATACTGCTGGTTTTTGCTGTCACACTCAAGCATGTGTCTAACATTAACTTCTGCGATAGCTCTGCTGGAAGAACACCTAATAATTAAAGCAGCTCTCACAAGAAAAAAAAAATCTACGTTAGTGTGGTATACTAATTTGTGATTATGATTTTTAAAGATTGGATGACTTTGTGACCTTCGCAGAGGAAATGGTACCCAGAAATAAAATCCTGATAATTAAAAATTCTCATTCTTGAAATTATTCTTAAAAGGAAATGCAGTTTTTAAATGGAAAGCTAACAGGATAGTCCAAATTTGATATAGAACCCATTTGTGAAGAAGAAAATAACTGCACATCTTACGGATGTAGAATGTATAGTTACAACTAGATGATAGTGAGTTACCTGGTCTTTCATGGCTTCATTTTTTTTTTGGATGTTTATCAAACTGAAACCTTGCAAGTTTTTCTCTGTTGAAGGGCAGGATTTTTTACGATTTCTTTCACCAAGTCTCTTTTGTTCACCACTGATTTTTCTCCAACATATGTGTCCGCAGCTGAGGAACACTGATACTAGGCAGTTCTTATCTGGATTTGTTTTTGAAGAGTTTGATGAAACTGCTGACAAAATGGGGAGGGGATATCTTTGCCATATCAGTCTGCTCGTTAGAGGTGATGGGCTGCAGATGACTTTCTGTAGTGATGTTAAATGCAGCATCATGCAGGCAGGCCCACTAGCTGCAATCTACCCAGGAGAGGACCTGCAATAGGGAGGGCAGGCAGGCTGTAGCAGAGGAGACAACTCACTCATCTGCCACTCCTAAGAACAAAATTGGGTTTTGCCACGAGACTTTAAGTCCTCAAAGTGTGTAATATCAAATTGATAAGAGGATGGAAGGAAAGTGGGATTATGACACAGTCAGCTGCCAAACTGCAGATCATTTGTAACCAAATCTGTAGGTGTTTTACCTTTCTCAGGCCTACTTCTCCTCCTCAATCTGTGTTTTTCATTGTGTCATATTATAAGGACATTATTTCTCAGAAGGTAGGCATTTGGTGTTATAACTGACAAATCCACTCGAGCAGGAAAAAAAATCATGTGTTTGGTGTATCAAATAAAGCAGCACAAATTTGTGCTAAGAAACCGTCTAATCTGACTGGAGCATATGTATTTAAACTGTTTTCAGAAGAGCATTGATAATTGCGAATTTTCCTGTTCTGGTTCAGGAGAAGAAACAGACTGTTTCTTTTTGTCATAAACTCTGCTCTTCTGCAGTCTTTCAGACTTGCTCCTTCCCCCTGGGTATAAAGAATAATATGAACCTATGGCTGGGCAGAGCTTAGGTTTTCTGATTTCACTTAGTTTCTTGGCAGCTTCCCTCTCTGTCCTTCACTTCGTACATCTGATCAAAATAAATAATGCTTTATGTTGGGGAAAGCTCATGAGAAAAGCTTGTTGAACTAAAGTGTAATAAGACTTGTCCTGGAAGGGGGAAAAATCGTGGACCAGAGTCAGAAGTGTGATAGAGAAGATCTGGCCAATTGTTTTTGTTTTGCTTAGTGAAGAGATTTATTACAAGAGACCAAGCCTCAAACTAATATAATTTTTCATTATATTTGTAAAGATCTGTTTGGAACTGATAAATCATTTCTTGTTGTATACTTATTTTATTTGTATGCTTTTATTAAAAAAAAAAAAGCCCTACTTTATTCTTATGCATGTAAAATGTCTTAAAATAGGGTATGGATACTTGTGCTTCACTAGCAGTGTCATGCAAGATTAGCATTACGTATATATTATTAACTGAGTGGACATTCTCTATGGGCTCATAATATATAGGTATTGCAGTAGCAGAAAATTAAAAACGAGTATCAGAAGAGTAATTTGATATTTTTAATGCATTTTATTAAGCTTAGAAAGTGTTGTGCTGTGTTGAGCTGCTTAATATTTTTTCTCATGGAAGAAAAATATACCATGAGTTTTCTCAGAAGTGTGCCACTGTGTCCTCTCTAAGGTGATTCTTCACTGAAGGACAGTTTCTTTGACACATAGGGCACAGAAAGTGTCTTTCTTGGTGTGAAAGAATACTTAATAGAAGAGTTGCAGTCTGGTAAGCCTAACCTCTGATCTGAAGTGAAAGATCAAGCTGAAGGAATGTGTGATGTGGCATTAATGCCACAAGGGGTAATGGCTAGCACAGACAAATATCTCTGTAGATATATAAAACCAATTTTCTGAAAATGCAGCCTTTCACAAAACATGATGGTACTCTATTGGGTGCCAATAATTGCAAATCTGTCAGCACTGGTACAAAAAGTCATTGCTGATGAGACGTATTTATGCCAGGAAATACAAGAAATTAATTTTCAGCATCCAGGCTTATTTCAATAATGAAAGAGAAAACCCAACCACTGCAGCACTAAAGCCTTCAGTTGACTTTCTGACAAAGCTACCTGCAGCAATTTAAGCTTCTTGAGTAATTATATGTAAAATTATGTAAATATTATAATTATCTGTAAAATTTGAAAGGTTGACCACAAATTGTAATTTCACTAGATAAGACTAATGGTTCAGGGGAGAAGCTTTTTGCTATGTAAAGTTTTCTTTGAGAATAGTTCTCCCTTTCATCTCTGCAATAATCACCTGGATGACAGAAAATATATCTCAGGCATTGGAGATTAGTTTTGCCTCACTCTTTGAATGGCAGTTCTTCAGGTTACTCAAAACCAGCCTACTAGTGTGTGAGATCTGACACTGTCCTGGCAGCTGAAGCAGTCCTCAATAAGCCTTTGTAAGCAGGCATGTTGCCAACTTTTGTTTTTCTATTACTTTAACAGAAAGCAAATCAAAAGGAAGCATGGTGGTTTTGAAATGCTGGGGAGGCTTGATGAGGAAGAATTTTTTTTTTTTTTGACTGTACAAGGGATTAGGTATTCAAGAAGTGCTTGTTGATAGAGTTTCTTTTTAGAAACTGATTGCAACACAAATATATTATTTCTTCCCTCTTTCTCCTTTTCTGTGAAAGGATACTGCACTGTTGTCTGCCAGCAGTGCTGATATGGGCAAGCCAAATATCATAACACCATTTTTCCAGAAAGCACACTTTTTTTTTTAAATCTTGTGATAGCTGAGTCATCTCTCATCTTCCACTTTGCCTCTCGAGCCAAAGCAAAACAAGAAACCTTAAATATTAAATGACATTTTTCTCTATACTTGATAGGATTTTGGGTACACTGTTTCACTGTGACATTTACTAATTAATTTTGGGTTTGTTGGCTTTTGCATATCCCTTTAAAACCTAAAAATACCTTGCAGTTTGCTAGAAAGAAATAAGAGTTCCCATCACATCAGTGTTATTGGTAGAGGTAAAGCAATTGCAAGCTGTGGTATTGTAAAGCATGTCCATTTTTAATCAGATCCCCTGGAGCATTGAAAGTACTCTCTGAATCTGGACTAATGAGGAGCAAAAGTGAATATGTCATCTGAGCATTCAGGTGAGAAAGAATAAAGTTTCTCATGACCCCAATAGCACTGTGTTGTCACTTCCACAGAAGGAAAAATACACTTGGATTCTAAGTAGAATGGTGCATAAAAATCTAAGTAGCATTTAAAGAAATAAACTCAAAACCTCAACCTGTACATCTCTGATTGAATAGAAATTGAATAGAATTGAATTCTGTGATTGAATAGAAAATGCTTCTTTATGAACAAGCAGGCATCTAGAAAACTGAAGATTTGATGGATTGGTATTGTTTTGGGGTTTGGTTTTCTGGGGTTTTTTTTCAGATCTTTTGTCATGGTTATGTATCTCACAATTACACTGCTGACTGTATCTGTCAGCAAGATCTCAAACCAGTGCAGGTGTCAGTAGCCTGTGCCATCTGCTGTATTAGATTGTGCACAGTGCTGTTTAGAACAATGCTATCATCTTGTTGGGGTTGAAGCCCAGCCGGTAACTCGGAACCACACAGCCACTCGCTCACTCCCCCCACTTTTTTCCTCCCCGTGCTCCCAGAGGGATGGGGAGGAGAATCGGAGGAATGTAACTCCCACGGGTTGAGATAACAGCACTCCAGTAACTAAGGTATAATACAAACCACTGCTGCTACCACCAATAGTGATAATGATAAGGGAAATAACAAAGTGAGAGGATACAATTGCTCACCACCCACCAACCAATACCCAGCCCGACCCCAGCAGCGATCTGGGCCTTCCAGGTAACTCCCCCCAGTTTCTATACTGGGCATGACGTGCTGTGGTATGGAATACCCCTTTGACCAGCTTGGGTCAAGTGTCCTGTCTCTGCTTCCTCCCAGCTTCCCCTCCTCCCTGGCAGAGCATGAGACTGAGAAAGTCCTTTGTCAGAGTAAACATTACTGAGCAACAACTAAAAATGTGGGAGTTTTCAGCGTTGTTCCCAGGCTGAAAGTCAAAACCACAGCACTGCACCAGCTACTAAGAAGGAGAAAAAATGACTGCTGTAGCTGAACCCAGGACTCATCTTAATATTCCAGATACCTTAATGAGTTTCTTAGACTAATTAATGTGCAACTTGTAGAGATCATTGGATGCCAGATTGTGGTGGCTGGGAAAAAGCTTCTCGTTGTTCAGAAGCAGCTTCATGATGGTAGAGGCATATTTCGATTGTTAGTACTTAAGTAGAAACCCAAGGTAACACTTGATTTGAAATTAAAGAAGTTAGTAAGCACTTAAAACTACAAAAAGATGTATAAATGCAAATAAATGCAGTAATGTTTTCCAGCCGAGGATAACAGATTAGGAAGAACCTGACGGCTGAAAATGGCAGCACAACAGAAGTGACACTGATGTGCTCATGGTATGATCTGAGCTCCTGCACTTTGGAGGAATGGCTACTGCTCAGATCAGGATTCAGAACTGATGGGGTAGGGAACATAAATGCCTAACACCCATACTCCAGTGCAGAGAAACAGCCATTTTCGAAGAAATATGTACAGCTAAACAGAAAACCACACACTTGAAAACCACTTAAAAAGCTTTCACTTTTTTCAGGTGTCTTCAAGCTTCTGTGTGCTTTTCCAAATGATTTCTGAGTGACACTAACCAAAAACTTGTGTTGTTTTGCTGGTGTTAGGTGTTGCATGTTACACTTACTCCTTCCACGTGCTGGCAATAACTTGGCTAATAGCTTGCTGTTGATAGGAATGAACTCTGGAGAAAGATTAATCTTTGTTTTCTCTTAGCAGTGAATTTAACTGTTTTGCTTGCAAGAATGGGGAGAAAGAGCAAAATAGAACAAATATGCTTGCAAGTATGAAGCATTAATTTCAGTGCAGATCTAGGGCTGAGAGAGGGGGGGTGCAGGGGAAAGGCATCTTTCTCCAGGAACTGAATAACTGGCAGCAACTTCATTTGAATGATTGCTGGTTCTCATTTCTTTCCTTTTGTAAAAACATGGTTCTCCTCTTCACTCCAGCTGCTTTGAGTCAGAAAATGGAACTAAACTTCTGTCCTCAATCTGCAGAATGTATTTACATTTGTCTGTAAAGGCTCTGAAAGGCTTATATGCCTATTCAAGTGACATGCCTGTAATCTGTTGGTGATTATGTGCTGCCTGATCCATCAATCAGGCAACTGTTTTGAGAAATAGAAAAGAGCATGTGCCACCCAGCCCTAAGTGCAGTAAAGTTGGGAAGAACCTGTTCAGGTAGGAAGGTGACGAGCACTATCCTTCTTGCCGGTTTTCTTTCAATGAACAGGTCATACTTTTTTATTTAACTGCTCTACTGAAATAGCAAAAGGAGGTAAGTGAATTATTCCTGAAGCAGCTGGAGTCAGTATGATCTCAGCACACAAAAAGTAACATTGCCCTTAAGGAAATTTCTTGAGTTCATGGAAATAAAGCTTGATTTACTTTGAGTGGCAGAAATAGATATTAAACACTAGCTGCTCATTTGTGGTGTAATGCAGAGTGGCCATTCTTGTAATCTCTGGCAGATCTTTAAACAACTGTCAAAACTGTTGCTGGGTAGGCAGGAACAAACCTCATCGCTCTTAGAAACAAATTTTAATTAATTTAGAAACTTCCAAATACCTTGCCTTAGCCTTATGAGGGAAGAACAAACAATAAAAATGCAATTTATGGGGAGATTACTGGGGCAATTTTTTTTTTTTTTCCTAAAACCAGATGGCAGATACCAAGAGCCAGGCTTAGTATCAGGAAAGCAAATTGGTGAGAATTCCATTTGGGATTATAGAATCAGCTGATTATAAATCAGCTTTTGGCTGATCAGTTTTGTTTGTTTTTAAGCAACTGTCATTACCATTATTAAAAAGAAAACCCTAAGTACATATTGTGAAAAAGTACAATAAAATCTTCTAACCTGAAGAAAAGCCTCAAGTAGTTTAACTGTTGTTTCTTGTACATGCAGAGAAGGGAAACATACGGCCTGATAAATGACAGTTAATAGTACAATCTGCAGAACATGTGAAACAAAGGGTAGAATGAGTATTACGTATTCACCATCCATTAAAGTTGTTAAATCATATTGTAGCACTTGCAAATGCTTTATATGTATGAAAAGCATTGTCTTTTGATTGCAAGTAGAATGGAGTCTTTTACTCAGGGAGAGACAGGGTGGAAATTACAAAATAAAATAAATTACCTGTTGCCTACCAGACAAAATAAAATGCAGAGAAGGTCAGTAGGCTTTTCAGAGTGAAATAGAGATCAAAAAAGAGACATTCAACTGAAATTTTTTCCAAAGACATATGGAGAGTGAAATAACACCTGCATCACTGTTGAGTTCCTTGTTGCAACTCTGCTTTGTTGGTACAGAGCTGGAAAGGATGGGGAAGCTGGATCAAAAATAGACCATCTGATCTGAGTTTTATGCAGGTTTGTCTCACTAAAGGATTTAGTGGCTCAGCATTTAGAAAACATTAATCCTTTTCAGCAGATAATAATGCATCTTGGTTACTCAAATTGCTGAGCTACATGTGGGGGAATCCGATGGGTTTTAAGCACAGTTTTTACCCCAGACCACACTGTGAATCCAAGAAAAAGCTGTTTCTGCAGCAGTGCATGTTAATGTGGTTTGGATCGCGCTTGGGATGCTCTTGTTTGTACGCCTGCATCCTGTCAGTCTCCAAAACCTCTTAACTGTCATTGGGTTTCTCAACGAGTGAGATGCAGTGTCCTGCAGGGAGACTTTTCTAAGCTCTGTTGGGATTGATCTGCTCTGCACATTTGTTAATTGCTAACTGTCAGGACCAGAGACTACAGTAGGAACCAGGCTACTGAAATCTTGTAGGGTAAACATCCTTGCTGTGCTTTATTCACTTGCTTTTCATTCTTTTGCTTTATTTATATGGACGCATGGTTAGAGCTCTCATGGAAGACTCTGAGAACCATCCCAGCCTCATTCAGCAAAACTATGTTCTTGTCTTTCATTGTCAGCTACAGAAATTTTTGGTTTACCTGGACTGTTCTTTATGGTTTGAGATAAAGAAGCAGCAATTTTGTCTTGAGATGCAAGAAGTGTATCAAATGTACAGTTAACTATGTTTGGTTAAGTTTGTGTAGAAAACAAGCTCTCTTTGTTGTTCTGAAAGAATGCATTCCTTCCTTTGTGTAGTTAATGTATTTCCTATTTTATAACATACACACAAAAACAGAAACAAGAAGAAGCTTTCCATTTTGTGCAATTCCCACAAGAGCAATGGAAAGATTTCCTGAACATTTAATTTGGAAAAATGAAGTAGTGCTATATTTTACAAGGTCAGTGTGAGCAGGGATTTTAACACATAGCAATGCCACATTGTATACTGTCTGGTTTTACCTTGGCCTTGGCTGTTATATATTCTGGTTTATAAACTTTGTTTAAAAAGACCACCACAGCTGCCTTGGTTTAAAAACCAAGATCTTACTCTTGACAGTTAATCAATAAGCAACAAATGAAAAGTAATAACGCATGACTTGAGAAATATTGGGTTTATTTGTAGCCTGAGACTGGGGCTTGCCAGTATGTTAAGATCAATCAATGTTCCCCCTCAGATAGAACTTGCATCCAAATCACCAAATCCGTAAATGTACTGCCTGCATAGTGCTGTTTGCAGGCAGCGTACGAGGGCAGGGGGGAAGATAACTTTTGGTGGATCTCCTAAGAAAGTAGAAAGGCAAAAAGAGAGAGAAAACCTGGCCTAAAGATCAGAAATATCAGAGTGAGGCAATCCTTTTTATGATGAGGAAATTGCAAGTGTTCTGATTGTGCTGCAGTTGATTCAGCTAAGTGCTGTATCTTCTCATGCACACACAGAATGATGAACAAACAAGTGAGCACCCTAAATCCCAGTCACAGTGATTCTGCTACATGGAAAAAATTGAGTAATTCAGTGTTAAGATGAGGCATCTTTGACATAGCATCATCTACTATTCACAGAGAATAAGGAGACAGAAATGTGGTTTTGTGAGGGCTGGATTTTGCTTTGTCAAAGAACAGAGAGAAGAAGTAATAAAACTTGTAAACTGATGTTTGGAAATGATAAAGATGATAAAAGTAAAGAACAAGTTGTGCAGGCACTGTGTTGAAAGTACCTTTAAGCAGCTTTCCCTGGGTAGATGGCACCCAAATTACTTTTCATGGCTCTGCCCTTTAATTCTTGTGCTTTCTGTGTGTAGTCTTACTCTTGCTACTAATCTCAGTTGCTGAAATTAATTAGGATACAAACCCACCTAAAAAGCCTGTACGACTTCATTTGGGTCTGCAATATAAACCAGAACATTTGGCAATGTTAATTGAAATGATAAAAGGTTTGTAAGACATCAAGAACTCTTCAAGTCAGTTTTCCCTATCTTGGTTAATGACACAATAAATGCTTGTTTTTGCAGCTATGATTATAATTTTAAGCACTGAAGAGTGAGAAAATTCCATTATCTTATGTCAAGGAACCCTCCAGAGAACATAAAATTGCAGTTAATAAACAAGATTATTTTCCAATGGCAATTGCTCCATAATAGACAATTCACTTTCTAACCTTCTACTGTAGGATGCTAATCAGTTAATCAGTTCAGTCCCGTATTAGTTGCTAGCAGCAGTTTTTCCTCCATTTAAGACAAAAGTAAATGCACGGTTTCTGCTGAGGTAAAGGAAGAAAGGAAGCAAACAGTAAAACTGCCTTATTTTATTTGGAAGTGATTCCTTTAGGCAATTATGCACCTGCAACACAGATCATGTTAATAAGCAGCATAAATAGCTTACAGTGAGTCTATCGAGCCTTTTTTTCTTTAAAGGAAGCTGAAATAAGGTATTCACACCTATATACCAAAGCAGGGAATAATTTCTGTGTTCAGTGTGATTCCAACACACCTTTGTCTTTGGTTTACTCTTAATCTGTTACATGCTCTGGTGTCACCTGGCCTCAATCACTCCTAAACCAGTGTACTTTTAGGACTGTTGGCAAAATTTAAAGGTCTTACTTCCCCTTCATATGGAATCTTATATTTTGTTACTATTAAGTAATTAAGAACAAATGGCATACTGCTGTGGTATTTCCCCTTAATGCCTTATTACACACAGCCTATATTTTTTCCTTTTAGGCCTTTGTTTTATAGTAAACAGGATGCACTCACCTTAAAAAGAATATTCAATGTATATAGCTTTTTTCCCAAAGCATAAGAATATCCTATTAACAGTGATTTTCCTGTTGATAATTTCTTAATTCAGTTTTTGTAATTGTTATTACAATATGTCTACTTTGCTGGTTTATAAAAATGTGTATATAGAAAGTACTTTTTTTTCATGATCTGCTGAAATCTATACTTTTGCCCTGTATTTGTCTTCTTTTCTTCTTAGCTACGCAATACTCCTAGGTGCTTTGAAAGCGAACTTATCTGACATTGACGCATAGCTGTAACTGTAACTTTTGCCCAAGATTA
>NW_009939143.1:983-20409 GCF_000696875.1 Nestor notabilis | reverse complement strand
GGAAAGAGATTATTTATATTATCCCAGTAAAAGTTATTTGGAAAAAACCTACCATGCTTCAGAAAACTCTGCCTGTGAGAGAAGAAGAATAGTGACTGGTGAAATTTCATTCATTATCAGAAACAAAAATTAGGTTATTTCCATTTCATGTTACTGCAGTGGTTGATCTACATAGAAAAGAAAAACACCCCAGTGTGTTCAGAAGAAGTTTTTGTAACCTGGCTGCAGTGAGGACAAAGGGGAAGCTGCATGCTCTGCGTGCTAGAGGCCAAGGTACTGCCAGTGTTTTAAGAAGATAGCCAGGATGAAATGGGTAATGATGAGGCAGCTGACTTAATGGTGAACCAAGCAAACTTAAAATCAATCCTGGAAAAAATATTGCAGGGATCAGCTGATAAAGAATTAAAAGGCAGCATAATTGGTAATGAGTAATTTGATACTTTGCCCTTAGGACTTTCAGGTTGTCAAAGGAGCTTGGTGTTTTGCACATCACAAATGTAGCTGATAACTGTAGTGCAGTATGTTTACATATGTCAGGCGTTTGATTTCGTATTACCATGAATTGTTTTTAAATAGCATGAAATCAAGTAATATACTGAATAGATTAAAAGCAAGTTTGAAAAAAGATCACACCACTAATTACAGTGGCATTTCATCACAGTGGGGTGTTTTCTGCAGTTCTGAAGGGATCTGTCCAGGATGTCCCAACAGAGCTTATTCTACTTGTGCCTGGCTTGGAAGATACCTGACTGGGTGACACCTTCCTTTCTATGGGTTTTGACAGCTGCTTCATTTTCAAAGAGTGAATTTTAAGACTTATTTTGCATATCTACTTAGAATGCACTAATATGTAAAAGATGGATCTCTCAAACTGCAGTTGCAAAATATTCAGATTTACTACTGTGCCTTTATGCTAATAGCTGTTTTAGAGCACAAATCAGTTAAAGTCAGGGGTCATCTCCTTTTTTTGGGGACCAACTTGTGGTAATTGCTTAGGTTGAAGGGACAGGAGCATTATCAGTGCCCAAGGTAAATAATGGATGTAGTGCCCCAGCACACCAGTAAATCGTTTTGCCCCACTTAAAGCCCAAGCAAATGAAAACACCAAAAAATTTACGCAATGGTTATAGTAAGTGTTAAATATTTAATATTCATCTGCTCAGCATGAGCTCAGGCCACAACCTATGCATCGCTTATTACTGAATGGCATGTTAGATGAAGGGTGATAAACACTGATGAAATGAGTGTTGTGCTTCCATTTTATTTTCATCCGATTTATAGCTAGCACTTCATAAATAATTGTTGCAGAACCCAACACAACCCCACATGCCTAGCTTCTGTGTTTCCATCGCATTCATTCCTCCTTTTCCTCCAAAATTACTTAGCTGGCATTAACAGAACTTCTTTTAGTGTTTGAAATAAAAGCTGACCTGCTGGCAAGAATGTAAGTGACTTTGCAGAAATAACACACCAGAATGACTGCTAGCAGTTATTTATGGCTGCTTGTCATACAGAAGATAATACAATCCATTGTGACTTCTTCATGCAGAGCATTAGCTGTTGTTTTGTTAAGGTTCTTGATAAAATATTCACCCTAATCCAGACGTAGAAACTCCAAATTCAGTGAAGTACTGCATACAATCTTGATGTACCTTTTAAGGCTAGAAAAACCCCTGCAAATGCAGGGATCTGGAAACAGGATAGAGAGATTTTCTCAACTAGCTTCAAATGTACTAAGAGGAGTCTGAGCCTGGAGGGCAAATTGTTCCCTAATGTGGCTATCAGCTGATGCCTGTGATAGTCTGTATCCATTTTCCTGTTCAGTTGACCCTTTCCCTCTGATGCTGGAAGGCTTCCTTCAAAATAAAGGCTGATTTTTATTTTCATGGCAAGGTCTTGAGGACCTTTACACAGGATCTCGTTCCTCTGTGCTGTGGTGGTTGAAAGGATAAAGGCTAATATGCAGTGTTATTTCCAGCTTCATGAGTCATTCTTACAGGCAGTTAGTGTAACTCCTGTGCACATTCTTACCTAAGGGTAACTTGGTTTGTCATCCCAACATACCCAATATTTTTATTCCCTGTAACAACATAATTTCTACTGTGAAGGGCTGAGATTACGTAGCTGTGTAGTTATGGGGTGCTGGGAGATAACTTTACTGTGAAGTTTAATTTACAAGCAAATTCCCCCAAAACAACGTACATTATTTCCAGCCACACATTCAGCTTTGTGTTTGAAAAGACTTTTTAAGGACTTCTGGAGGCTGAAATGGCATTGCAGCAACTGCTTGTCATTCTTCTGTCTCAATGTTCTCATCAACATCTGGTCAAATCGGTAGTGTACTGAAGGGTAGTGACTTGTGTTGATAAAGTAGAAGATGCATCTATAAGATCATTCACAATGATGTTACTTCTGCAAGGCTAACAGGAGTACAGAAATCAGTAAAAAGCTCTTTTGAGTTAGCAGACACCTCTTTGTAGTCAACAACAGTGTTGTTATATTTAGAGTGTTCTTTCAAGTTACAACCCACTGTATTGATTTATTTTAAACAAATGCTTTCAATTAAGCAAATGCATTTTTCCTTCACCTCCCACTTTCACTGAAGTTAAGACTGATTTGTATGACACACCGTTACTTTTTTTAGCAGATCATAAAACATGCATTCTCCCACAGGACAGGCTATGCCTCTTTCCACAGGCACTCAAGTGTATTATAAACAAAATGGAGCCAGGGTCTTGGTCACTGTTGAAATTATACTACCCAAAGAAGGATTAAAAAACCACTCCTAAATAAGGTGTGTGATTAACTACCCCAGATTAAGGAACCCTCATGAAAATCTGTGCACCTTTGAAGCTATAGCCATGTACGGATTATGCTGCAGTTTACTTTCTGTTCCAACTTGTATCAGCCTTTGTGAACTAATTCCCAGATCAGTTGGGCATTCGGGCATAGAGAATAAGATGTAACTACTTTTGCATGTGAGATCCAACCAATTACACAAAAATGTGAACAAAAGCAGCATAAGAACACGAAAGTGTTCAAGCATCCATTATAAACAGTTACAATTTCTTTTTTAAATGTCAAGTACAAAATATGTATTTTACATGCAAGTAGCACTAGGGTGTTGTTGCTAATATACTTCTGAAATTACTTTTTCTTAGCATGACCTTTCTTGCTAATAATGTTACATTTTAATTAAATTTGTGGCCATTTTCATTTCATGCCAAATATCCCCATGCCATGTATTACTGAACTTTCATGTCAGGAATGAAAGTTTAAAGGTCACAGGCTTAAATACTTATTTGCGGTAAACTTTAAATAACATACGGAAGAAACTACATGTGTGTACTATCCCTAATAGTTTATGGAAACACGGTTTTCTAGGTTTAAAACACTAAACTCTGTACATCAGGATGAGAGTGAAGTATTTGGCAATGTTTTAACTTTAGTGAAATACTCATTCTGTCTTTATGGTTTGATACTTATAGGTCTAGTGCTGCTTCCCTGCCACGTAGGGCTACTCTTTGTTTTGGTTATGATAGAAGCACTTTCTGATTTTCTTTCTCAGGAAAAAAGTAATGTGACAGCTCTGCATTTAAAAGTGGAGGGACAGAACTAGATGATCTTAAGGTCCTTTCCAACCCTAACTATTCTATGATTCTATAAGTGATTACAGTCTGGTATACAGTCAATTTGGGCTTTTGAGGATATACACCCTTATTCAGATGGAAATAGTAGATTAACCTGTCAGGAAAACTAGGCTGCTTCATGCATAGATGCTACTTCTACTGTTGAATGGTCTTTCTGAGATGAATCCCGAATGTCATTTTGAGCATGTTGCCCAAATGCGTAATGAGAACCTACCCAGCTTCCTCTCCCCAGACATAAACAAGCTCCTTGCTTCTGCGCTGCCACAGGTTATTGGTGTGATTTAACAAATAAGCTTCTCTGATCAAAATCAAAACTTACTTAGTTTTCTCCATACGCTTCTGTCATGCTCTTATTTTTTTATATCATTTTATTATGCATTCCCAATTCTCACCACAGCCCCAAGCTTAGCAGTAGAAAGTTGATTATTTAGACACCCATGGAGCATAAGGAACAAAGATGTGTTTTAGAATTAGGTCTCTGCAGTGCAGCGTCCATGCTGCAGCTCACAGTGTGTCTCAAAGCTTTCTTATCCTTCAGGTTAGCTCCTGCGTATCAGACAGGTAGCTTGGACCTTGCCTTTAGTGTTGAAATAGTCCCAGGCTCTGAAGCGGACCAGCCCTAGGATCTGTGGTTTAAGATTTCTGTTAGTTGACTTCTGCCTTTGAGACATATGCAAGCTGTGAAATTCTGTGTAGGTGTTTGCAAAATCTTGGGAAGAAAATATATTTAGTTTTGGCTCCAAAGAGCTACAAAATTATACAGATCTAGACTCTTGCTAGGCTGCTGATAGTCCACTTGGGAAGCTCTTTGGAAAGGATTTTGACATTGACCTCTGAGATCACAGAGACTTAAGGGAAGAAAGAATTAATTCCTGAAGGCAGAGGATCTTTGCCATAATTACATCATTGTTTATTGGCCTCTTAATAGTACATTGACAGTGTCTTGTATCAAGTTAAAATGCTACAGTTGCTGTCTGCTAGTATAGCAGAATGACAAATCAAGGAAAAAAGTAGAAATAATCTGTCATCTCTTTAAAGAATAAATGTCATCTTTGGGGTTTTAAACAGCCATGAAGCTTGGATAGAGGAAGTTTTTTAGGTATCAAATGAGTTTGTCATATGGCTGAGTTTCATTCCTTCTCATAGTGTGTTGGGTGTTACAAGTGTAATTTTATAAAAACTTTATATCATTGACTTCAATGACAGATGGCCTGAGGGCAAGGAACTTCACAATATGATCTTCTGCTGTCTTTTCAAGATAAGCTGTATTTGCAACGTCTTCCTTAAGCATTAATAACAGAAGATGCTGTAGTTTACTGTTATGAGAGGATCGCCAAACTTTTTTTTAGGGCTTACCAGGAATTCATTTGAGGAATTCATCTGTTTAAATATTATCTTAAAAAAACCCGAACCAAACCAACCAAGCATCAGATAGCTAGCGTGTGTGTTTGTCCTTGAGTGCTTGGATTTTGAGATTGGGGTTTTGTTGTTGTTGACATGTTTTTTTCTTAACTTTATAACAATGACAAAAGATAAAAGTAACAGGAAAAAAAAAGCAGTGACATAGCTACAGCTATTCCTTATCATAAGGGAACCATCATCCAGAGAAAGAAGATAAGCAATGAAGTCTATACCACTGATCTCTGGATAACTAGAAGCAATTTTTGATCAGACTGAGCACTTGCTTCACATCAGTGCATCTCTAAATAAAATAAGAAATAACCCCATGGCATTTTGTTTATGAAAAATAAAATATGAAGGGGGGGAATAAGCAAGCCAAGAGCATTATCCTGCAGTTGCACCCAGTCATGTGAATAGAAGCTTAACAGTTTAATTAAGCTTGTTTGGGATCTGTGTTGTGATTCTCATGAGCTTTGAAAGCCGATTTTACGGCCAACTGGAAAGTTTTCAAGAAAGATTTGGCTTCTGACCCAGGATTTTGATGTATCTCTTCAAACATCTGCAAAGGCACACTGGGAGCAATGCCTGTGAAGGAGGAAATTTAAGGTGGAATTCCCTCTAGTTACTGATCACTGGCAGTGAGCATAGTATTGCCAGGAAAGTGAAACTTTCCTCAGTTTGCTGGCTTAAGACACACATAAGTGACACAGTGTTGGCTTGGGCAGTTCCTGTGTTCGCAGGTGAGGCAGCTATGTCTTAGAACAGATTTGGATGAGAAATGAAGAAGCAGGAAGAGGAGTAACTTGATTCTCCTCTGACATACTGGCAGCTGGAGAATGAATCAAGTGGAGCATCCTATATAAGCGCTCATTCCAAAGAATAACGCGTTTGTTAAAGTATAATGTATGTGAAATACCTGCAGTGATCTAAAACCTCTGAGTGGCCTGCAGCCAGAACCCTAGGAAAAATTTACTTATGCAAGTGGAAATTTGCCTGGCATTAAAGGGCTGTTTAAATTACTAATTAGATTTTGCAAGGTGCTTTTAACCTTTTCACCTTACTGGAAAATAGCGAGGATCTGAATCTCCATTAGACCATGCCAGCTTCACACAGTTGTAAATGCCACTAATTCTGTTTAGGTGAAATGATGTGGTAGAATAGAAAAACAAAAGAAAAGTAGTTGTGAAGGGATGGAAAGGTTTCCACAAATGCATCTCCTTGAAACCAGCAGTTCATATCAGGAGAATTTCTTAGTGTTTATGCTCCATGCTGAATAACACCATCTTGTGTGCTATGTTTCCTCTTTCTATGATTCTTAAAGAAAATAAAAAAAAAAAGTAGTTATGACTATAACAAGACTACAGTTAGCATCTCACAATATGATGCAAAGTCAACTTGTATGTGTTCCAATTGCTAAATGAGGGGAGGATTGTGGAGATCAAACTCCATAGAGATTGTGAGAAATTAAACAGCTTTGACAGGAGCAAGGGGGAAAAGAATGTAATTGCCTGTACACTTTATTCTGTTGCCTCATCACAAGTGTCCTTGAGATGTTGTTAGGCTATGCTGGGTCTTTCACCTTTTTGGGTAGGGAAGAGACAGGTTGCCCAAAGCAACCTAGCTGTCCAAATTGCTTTTGTTAATCCTAGTTGTTTTACTGCAAGAAACAGCAAGCAGGGTGTAGCTCTAAGAACTGCCCGGTGGTTGGAAAAGGTACCTAACCATTTTCACAAACTCTGAGATCCTGACGCAACTAAGCAGGATCCTTATGTTTGATTATAGCTTTGATATTTTGTGGTTTTATACTTTTGTGTCATTATCGCAAATGCATATTTCAGTGAAGTTTTTGGTTGGTTATATTGTGGGTGGGTTTTTTGGTTTATTTGTTTGGGTTTTATTCTTCATTATTCTCTAGGCATAGGAGTAACTCTGAATACCCTACAAGATTAGGCACTCCATTTTCTTAAGATTACAAAGCTTTTTGCAAGGATCAGGTGGAAAATCTTTGGGGCATCAGGCATATAAACTGCATATTTCCAAGGACTCCATATGGGAACTGCTGAGTCTCAAGGACCTAGCTTTAAGTGCATTTCCCACAAAACCAACATTCATGCTAGACTAGGCCAGGCTACAAGACACCTGTTTTTCCATGTTTCCTCAAAACCGTAAATATTTTAAACATATTTAAAAACCATTACATTTCCAAAACAATTTATAACACTTTGAAATCTAAAAAACCACAGTGGAAATAAAACCAGAGATCAGTTTAATTACCAGCTATCATTAATGCCTCGGAGATCAGTCACAGGGTCATAACATTAGGGCCTAGATTTTCCAAATGTATGCGTTAACTTTCTACTAGCACTTCCAGCTTCCTAGCAAGGTTTAGAGCAAGAGATAAGCCCAGGTTGAGGCTGGGACTTCCAAAATGTTAGGGCTTGGTACATCTGGACTAGACTTGCAAGGTTTAGATAGCCCATGGAGTCAGATCTGCTGTGCAGTGCTAGATGCCAGGTTTTACGTGAGGGACTCCGGTGTGATTAACAGCCCTGGACCACTGCAGCTGGGTACAGAAAACTCTTCAGGCCTCCAGGCAGAGAATAACAGTTTATAAAACATATGTCTCAAAGTAATCATAAACCAGTGGTCATTGGAGTAGAAGGGTTTCAGTACTGTAGAAGTATCCAGGCCACAGGAAAGGGCACTATGTGCAGACTTGGAAAACACAGGTGATGCAATATGGAGAAAAGATTTCCTCTTCCCCAGGATAGGTTGCTTAGCTGCTGTTTGGTAATATAGGGCCTAACTCCCTATCCCACAATGTAAAACAACACGAAAAAATCATGCACTGCTGTCCATCCACCCTACCAGTTCTTCCTATTTTGTAAATAAAATACTTAAAATACCAGTAAAGACCAACAGGCCATCTGATCTTGTAACCTTCATCCAACACGAGTTAAAGCCCAATGTTTCTTAAGAATGTGAAGTGAGTTCCTAATGTGTGTAAACCTCTCATATTTGCAGCATATGGGAAATGGGTCCTGTCTCTGATGGTGATCAGTCTTCTAGCGTGGTAACCTTTTTTCAGGAAGAACATCTGTAAGTGCCTTGAAATACAGGGAACATATATGGATCTACATAAATGCATAATAATAATAGTGTCCTTAGCCGTAAGGTTTGATAAACCTTATCATTTAACCTTAACTAGCACAGTGTGTGTCGGCAAATAATGCACTATTTTCATATGCACAATCCTCCTACTTGCCACAAAATACCATGCTGTAGTGGTTTTAGTATTCTTCAAAAGTAGAAACCAGGCAAGAGTTCACCGTTCCTTGAAAATACATATTCTAGTTATAATAAAATGTGGGGAGAAATGAAGACAACCACAGTTTTGTATCGTTACAGAAACCCCACCTTCAGGTATATTGAATCTCTTGCAAAGTGGAAAGGTGTGTCTGCCTGGAAAGTTACACATCAGGTTCTTCTTTCTCTTAATATGGTACTTCTGTCATTTCTGAGTGGTTTTAGATCCATCTTATGGTGACTGAGACCAGAGTTTTGCTTAAATAATGTGAATGTAAAGAATTGTTTCTTTACATCATGCCTCTTCCCTCTGTTATTTGTAGGAATGCCAGGCAAAGATGCACTCACAGACTGACAGGAAAAGACCTGGCTTTTCCTGGAAAAATTGTCCCAAAATTGCATTTAAGCAGAAAATTTCTATTTCTGTGGAAACAATGACAATGTATTGGCCAAATTTACACTTTCTGCTTGTATAAACTTGCTGGTTTTCTCCTGATGAAATCAATGCTCAAAATTAAGGTTGTTCAAAGCTGAGGAAATATGATTTCAGAAACCTTGTAGTAATACTCAAAGTAACATTATTAAGGGAGACGCAGTTTAACAGCTACTTTTCAGAAGTTTCTGCCTATTTTGGCATGTCAGTGTTAATATCTTCATGTTAAATGGGTGATAGATAACTCTGCTCTGCAAATGCATCTGCATAGCCTTTTATTTATGCATAAAATGGAAGGTGACTAATAGTTTAGATTTTCATATAGAAACGATGAGGAAAAACCAGTCCTTTCCTGTCGACCAAGACAGTACATGTGCCAGAATTCTGTTTTGATTTGGTTTTTTTTTTAATATATATATTTTGACAAACCAGTCAAATCCACAGTGATTAGCACTTCTGACCTTACTTCAGCAAGGTACTTCAGCATGGGCATAGTTTGAAATACAGGAGTATCACTGGCTCCAATAGCACTGCTGAAGAGTTTCGGGTTATGTAAATACTCCAGCACCTCACCAAATACTGCTAAAATAGGAATAATACTGTTTGAGGAGACATAACTAAGACCGACAGCAGCTGTGTCTTAATTCTTCCTATTTTCCCTAGCATATTTCTCTATCAAAGTCATCTTACATATCAGACCTATTCTGCTAAGGAGTTTTAGCCTCACAGTTATCCAGCGTCTCAACAAAAAAAATTATCATGTACATTAAAATGTATTGATATTTGAAGATTGCAGCCTATAATCTCTATTTAAAAAGAAAAAAAGTCTCATTTCCATGGCATTGATACAGTATTTAGGAAAACATGTGAAGCTGAAGTGCAAAGAAAAAAAAATCCTGAGTATCTATCTTCATGGCAAACCTCTGGAAGCCTATCCCAAACTGAATGTTCCTTTCACTATGACAATGATAGTGTCTGAGTTTCCAGTTTTCTGACTTACAGAGGCAGCTCAGGAAGAATAGTATCTTGTGTTTGTCACCCGCGCATGGATGTAAAGGGTCAAAAGAGCTCTTGATCTTGCTTTTGCAAGCACTCCTCATCTAGGCTCATTAATACTTTATGTTAATTTGTTTCAAAAAGTGAGTTTCTTCTTTGATCTAAAGCTTACTTATGATTATATTTAGAAAACATGTTTCCTGAATAAGTAGTTTTCTCACCTAAGGCACAGGAAGAATGTGATGCTGTAAAGTTGAGCCACAGGGTCAGACATAGCCATGAAAGGCAGTCGGTGCTGAATGCTTTGGATTAGATAAGCCAACCAGCAACAGTCATCTTAATTCAGCAATGGCATCTTCCTTCTCTCTCTGGTTTCAGAGAACATTGCTGCATAGAATTCTATATCACTTCTAAAATTGGTCTTCAGAGTCAAAAGCTTTCTGATTGCTCGGAAGCTGAGGCTGAAAGACAGAATAAAAATATCACAGCATTGCAATTTAATTTTGAAACCTACTAGTTTCGTATTTCCTTAGCTTGGTGGTGAAAACAGAATGATCGATGCAGAATGGCACTGGGTGACAAATACCAACTGACAGATTCAAAACAAGCCTTATGACCCATGTAAACTTCCAGTTCAAGAGCATAATGCTGTGGGAGATCTCATTAGTGTGTGCTTACCTGGAACAGAAAGGGGGATCATTTGAATAACATTAATGTTGTATTGAGCAAGCCAGCCTTATCACAGATTAGTGACATCGGTATCTGAGAGACAGCATGCAGAAAGATGCAATTTGGAAAAGATACTAAAGTAGAGCTCTGCCTTTGGATCTGCTCTTGTTACCAGTAAGAGGTCAGTAGCACTCATACAATCTTGGGTGGGAAATGCAGCTACTCAGCATTCTCCCTCAAGTGAGAATGGTTTATGGAAATTACTCTTACCCCCAAAAAATCCCAGATTTGCGACAGTGGTTTTCAGTTGTTTCAGATAATGTTTGTAAAATAGCCTATTTTCAATGCTCTTGGCGGCCTTGCTCTAGAGATCCTCACTTTCTCACCCTTTGAGAATTAGTTACAACCGATCACGTTAGCACTGTCTTCAAGAAGGTTGAATAGCAAAGTGAAGAACTAAAACACTGGTAGGAAAGATGGTTCTGCATTTTCTATTCTGGCATGGAAATTGGCAAGGCTTTCTTTTCTGCTGCTGCCAGAGCTGACGTTTAGGGCTGTTAAAGTCACATTTCCTGTCATTAACAGAGGGCATTAAGACCTTCTCTCCCTATTCATGTAATCGACTCCAGATTCAGGAGGGAACTTCCTCAAGAAAAGACACAGTTTTCAAGTTCAACCTCAGTCATGAGGCAAGGCTTGGGTCTGCTGCATGTCAAGTGAATAATCCAAACACTAGATTTTTGGTTAGATGGTGGTGTGATTCGAGAGAACACAATTTCTGAGTGAATACATCCACATCTGACCTATAAGTGATACAGGTTGAACCCAAGTGTGTCACTGGGAAAGAAGTAACAAAGGTAACAAAGATTATGGTATTGCCATGTTTGAGGTGGTATGCGTAGAGAATAAATTTTGGGTGCTTAGAGAATGTAATCATAAACCATGTAGAAATTAAGGGACTGGTGCTCCTGAAAAGGATCCCTTATGATTTTCCTCTTGCCAAGTCTGAAGACAAAACTAAACTTGGAGACCTTTATTTTCACCCTTCTATATATCCACCATGCTAGTAACTCAATTAGGGGAACAGAGATGTGCTGAAGACATTTTCATTAGTGATTAGCACTGTTCCTGTTACAATTAGGAGTAACAAATGTTTACAAATATCCTTGGACTAAAAGGACCCCAAAGTAATTATTATAATTGCACAAGAATTGCTTATAAATGCTGGACTTCCCAGAAATTACTTTCAGAGGAAATCTGTGTAGCCAATTGTATTACTGCCTCCTCAGATCAATATGATATAGTCCCAGTGCACGGATACCCACAGGGCAAAGTAGCAACCGATTAGCATTTCATTAGCAGTATACCGCATTGCAAGACTACTACTCAAATGACTGATGACCCAGGCAGATCATATCTTTAAATATTTATGAAGAACTAGTAATCTCCTCCTTTTTCTTTTTTTTTTTTTTTTTTTCCTTCACAGCCTTTCAAACAAATATTTGCCATGATTTTCACATTTCCATACATTGAAATCTTTCATTAAAAACAGAGTGAGTACATCTGGTCAGCATCAGTGTAATTGCTTCTGTTTTATTTTTCCAATGAGTTTTAATACAAGTATATTAAAAAAAAAAAAAAAATCAAACTCAACAGCTTTAGCTTACATCCAGACTGATTTATTTTTTTCTTTCTTCCAAGACAGACATAATCGCTGCTAATTTGTGGCAGGTTTCTAGGTGAAATAGCTCATGTGCACTGTTGGGCTCCAATTCGTTTGCCCAGCTTTTCAAGATGGGCTGTTATCTGTCCAAGGAGCACATCATAGGAGGAGTTCTGCTTGAGCCTGATCTTAGACTACACAGTTTCCTATTACTTTCTATCCTTAAGTTAGTCCAAGTAAAGAATGCATGAGTAGGCTCAGATTTGGTATGAAGTTTAGGAAAATAGTGAGAAGATGCTATTTGATAGCCTGATGTTTCCGGCAACAGTTTATCTGATGATTTAGTGGGTGATTCTGTGAAGTTGGAGGCCTTATCCTGCAGCTGTAGCATCTGTACTGGATGTCTGCATTATGGACATCAGGGCATTTGTACCAAGCTGAGAGCAAAAAAAATACTTGCTATGTAACACTACCAAAACACATCTGAGAAAACTGAAAATTATGTTGTAAATTACCTCCTTTGCCACCATTTAAACCTATTCCAAATTTTAAACAGTGCCACCCAGCAGGGGCAATTGAGACTGGTGGGGTAGCAGCAAAGGTGGTCAACTAAAGGGTGGTCAGTTCCTCACTCCCAGCTCTGCTGCCTTCAGGAAACTGGACTGTTTGTGTTAATACCCTGTACTAGACCTCTGGGAAACTTTGAATGTAACATCTGGGTTTGGGAGGACTTTACATTCAATGAATGGACTGTTCGTGTCATGAGCATAGATACACAAACAGCTTGTGAAATGTTTTCAGAATTAGGGTGTCTCTTAGTGAGCCTGTTCTGAAGTTTCTGTTGTGCCTTTTGTTTTCAAGTAAGCATTGTGTTTCAGGCTCTAAACTCCTTATTCAGTATATTTGGGCTCCTGATATTTGTGGGGAGTCCTAGTTTAGCCAGAACAGGTAAAATAGCCATGTGCAAAACCTTTTTAATTTCAGCCATCTCAGCTAATTCTGAATCATTCTTAGAGCACTTGTGGCTGGCTTCAAGATGGAGAGGTGTAAAAGGCTAATGATACTGCTATGGCTGTTTACTATGAGCTTCTTTCTCTTTTCTCATCTGCATAAAAAGATTCAGTGACTATAGCATTCTGTCATTTTGTCTTACCTGTCACCCTATGAGCTTCATTCACATATATTGCATTCATCATTGGTCACCACAGGCATCAGCTTCTTGCTGTTAGACTGCCACTGCAAACGGTATGCAGCAGAAACCAACAATTTGGAAGTGGGAGGGTTAAAGAAAGCTAAGGTTATTAGTAGAGGTGTCAGGAAAATTAATTTCGTATTTGAGTTCTGGTTCTGTCTGCTAAGACCTCCAGGAACTGTTCAACATGCTATCTTAGCAATTTACACTTTTTTTGCTTGTGATTTATCCCTATCCATTTACAGCAGAGTTCCCGCTGTTCACTTTATAGTTCTGTTTTTTGTTGTTTTAGTGAGAGATGACACTGATTTGCCTTCACATCTTTTATTCATTTTAAGTATGCAAAAATTCTCTGAAATGCATTACCGCATGAATTCTGGAAAATACAACATATTATTTAGTAATGATGGGAGATAGATAAATGTACACATATATTATTAAGAAACATAGAAATCTGTCTTGAAAGAAGATGTGGCAATATTTGTATATCTTAAAGTCACACTTTTAAAATTAAGGTGAAAGCATCTGTGAAACATAGTAACTAATCCACTCATAAACTGATGGATTTTCTGTTCACTCTAGAGTGATGCTTGGCATCTGCCTTTACCAACTCTCACATGAAGGTTGTTTTGCAGTGTGCAAGCATTCTTCCTCCTGACAGCTTGCCATATGAAGACTTGACCCTTTGCAAATGACAAAGGTTTGACTTGCAATGTGGACATAAGGACTGAAAATGTGCCCATAATAAAAAGTGAATTTGCACAAGAAGAATAAATGAATGCATAAAATACAAAATGCCACTCAGCGTTAAAACTGATACACTATTCAAGTGAGTATATCATTTCAGCTTTTACTTATGAGGTCTGTTATTGAATACACAATTCCTTTAATGTACAGTATTTGGTATAAATGCAGATCCTCTTTAAACCTGACTGAAAGTGAATCTGATTCATTTGTTAAGCTATGCTGGTTTTTAATACCTAATCCTATACACTGAATAAACTGAAAATTAATGTTATATTTTCCAAAACAGATAGCTGCAATTCTGTAATGTAAGGTCATATTTTGACCTGTAAAGTCTCTTAGTGAAAGACACCCAGTCCGTTCCTATAATTATCCATGTGATATTCAACAAGCCTGGAGCAGCATCTAGGCACTAATGGACAGTTGTTTATTTAGTGCTGTTTGTACTAGTCCTGTATGTAAGTGATAATTTAGTTTTGCACTTTCACAAGCAAATAGGAAACAGTTGAGCATAGCATTTTTAAATATTGTTCTGCCATTCTGTTTTCATTAACTTCAGAAGAAAACTGGAATTTCACTATTTCACAAATATTTGCTTGTTAAGGAAAACAGCTTAGGTGTCAAGGTTTGTGGCAGGTGTAAACTGAGTGATTCCATATGGTCTTAAAAATGGCTCAACCATGGCATCAAATCCCTTGTTAAAAGGTTCAGAAAAATGCCAAGAAACCTAATTTAGCATCTATCACTTGAGGAACCTTTACCTTTTCACTAAGATAGATGAACAGAGGAACCATGGCAGGTCTGTCATAGCCATGCTACTTTCACTGGAAAGCTATTATACTCACAGAAATCATCCTACAGCCTCTCATTACTCAAAAAGCAGAATCTTTGTGAGTGTCAGCCCTTCAAAATGCGTCAGACTTTCTCCATAACCCCAAATACCGTAAATATTTCTCCGTAAGATTCCATTTTTTGATGGTTGTCTTAAGTATCTGCAAGAGCTAGACTCATGCTTAAGAATTCCAAGCCAAATATATGACCACAAATATCCTTGTCAACTTCACCCACATTAATTTCACCCTTGGCTGGACCTACAAATAGTAAAACAATTTGAGGCTGCCACCAAGTATGCTTGTGTCTGTTCCCCAAGGAAGGAGTGGGAACAGCTTCTAAATAATGGCATTAGAACACATGCTGTGCGGTGCATTGGTGGCAGCCTCCAGCAGATGAAGTGAAACATAGCCCACTTCTGTGATTTTTTCGCTACAACTTTAGTAGCCAGTACTCTTTAACTGGTTTATCTGGAATAGCCTGGCACCTTGACCACCCTTCAAATGCTGTGAGAAACACTGTATGAATCCGCATGTTACAACACAAAGAAAGCAGCATGGATGAAACTGTCGATCTTGAACAGAAGCAGCCATCCTCTCAACACAGGAAAAATGCTATGCTCTGCTGCTGAACGACACCTAAGAAACCCCACCTAAGACCACTGACACTCAAAATACTAAAATTGCAAACACCACCACTTCTCAGAAAAATACCACGCCTTTGAACAAGACACCTGAAGTTACAGACTGAGACTGAAAAAACAGAAGCCCACTAAAGGTTCTACTTTTTTTGAGGTGCCATGTTGTGCCACTGTGTATATGGAAAATGTCCAGAGAGTTCCAACCTGTAGAGCAAGACCAAGAACTGGGATCATCCCTCCCCTTCAGAGAAACCCACAGTAAAAAATAAAACTCCTTCTTTACCTGTAGTTATTAGGCCAGAATATTCCATCTTGTAAGTGACCACTGCATCTTCCATTACTTCTGTAGTATATTCAGGACACCCTGCCTTAATCCTCTTAGCTATTGGGATCCAGTGCAATAGTCATTGAAATAGTTCAGCTTAGAACATCAGGAAGGAGCAGTTTTAGAGCAAAAATTCATGGCTTTCATGAATTAAAATTTAATGTGACCCATACTCATCCATATGTTGATTCTGTAGATGACACACTACTGCATCATTCAGGATGATGCGAACATTTCCAGGATTTTGAAGAGAAGTACATGGAAAATTACAGCTTTCATCTTCTTTTGTGAGCTATTCTGTGTTCTTTTTTAACCTGAGCAAAAATTTGGGGTTCTCAGGCATTAATGCAGTGAATAAAAAGTCAATTTAGTTGTGCTTTAGAATGCCAATTAATCTGCTTTTTAATATAGGAAAAATTCACTGTTACTAATTGTAATCCTTAAAAAGCAAGTAAGGTTACTGAAACCTGCTCTTTAACTTGTGGATATAAGAAGTGTTCTGAGGCAGCTGTGTACCAGCAGCCCAAGCTGAAAAAGTACAAAGGAAAACTTAAAATGTGTATGGGTGTACTTTTTTTTTAAATTTGTTCACCGAAGGAATGATTAAATTGTTCCCTGAGATATTTTAAAAATGCTGTGGTTAGTTGTATCACCTCAGTGATGCATGGCAAGGTCGTAACAGCTCGCAGGCCTTTCAACACCTCTCATGTGCTGGCGTGAGGTATCTTTATCCAGTACTCATTGGCAGAAAAAAAAAATCCAGAAATTTAAACCATTTAATTAAAAGGCTTGTGGTTTGGAGTGGCCAAATTGATACACTAGTATATCTAAAAGAGCACTAGCAATAGCAAGACGCATTAAATTAAATCCTGTCACAAAGAAAGAACAGGAACGAGAGAAAACCTCAAACTCTTCCTTTTAGAAACTGATGGGACTTTTGAGTGTTTGCAAGGGAGGAAAATGTTTCCTTACAGGCATCTGTGTTTCCAGCGCAGTGTCTGGTTGTTGTCGGCCCTGAGGGTACAGAACGCCACCATTTTGTTACGTGCCCTGGCTGCTCCATCAGCTGTGAAGTCGGGGAGGGGAGTCAGCGCTAACTGGAGTTTGGAGGTGTAGTGGGGCTGTTTGGGCAAAAATGAGCTGAAACAGGGGCATGCAAGTTAAAAAAAACCGTATCTGTAGTTACAAGTATTGCTTGGTTTGGTGTTTACCAGTCCAGTGCAACCTTCTGTGTCATCATAAACTGGGTTAAAAGTAGGCCGTTACTCAACAGTGGAAATCATCTTCAGGCTCTGTTTTGAGTTGAGAACACCAACTGTTTTACCTTTGCGTAACTGCTCTGAAGGGCCCATCTTCTTTGTAAACTGGGTCCATGTTCAGAAATTAAGGTTTAGGTGTAACAAGGGATCTGAGCTTAGAAATATTTAATTTACAGTCGCCTGCCCCCAGAGTCAGTGATGGAAGAGTCACCTAGAAGCCCCGCACTGAGCAGAAGAGGACAGTGCTGTGGCGAACCCTTCACATGCTCTATTTTAGAAGTCTTTAAAAGGAGAAGAATGACCATTGTGTAACAGGGCTCAGACCCAAGGTGAGTACTTTTACTAGTGGCAAAGAGTCACAGTTATTTTTTATTTTATTTTTATTTTTCCTCTGGTCTCTGAATCTGATAGTATTTGTGTATGCATGATTGTATTTAAAATCATGACTAAATTCTATTCTTTAAATTTGATATTTTCAATGCAATTTAGAAACAACAGTGCTGAGTTCTAATTTTTCTTTAAAAAAAGAAAAGTAGGATCTTGCAATCAGCAGGGAAACAAACATGGAAATGCACCAGAGCCTGCAGACAGATGCAATTGCTTTCCTAAGCAATGAGAGAGGAAAACGTGACAGTCATTTTTAGCTCATGTTTTGTTTCATTCTAACAGCTTTGCTTGATAATTTGTCCTCCAAAATACAAATAAATGTCACATTGATGAGAACATTGCCAAGCAGTAGTAGAAAATTATTTGGGTTTTAGCATAAAATATTTTTTAAAGAAAGTGTATCAAGCATCATTAGATCTCCTGAAAAAGGAGTCAAGAGGTAGTTTGAGCCATATAGGTAACCCAAGCCTCCTTAGAAGTTTTAAAGTGGATGAAAAATTAGATATTTCATATTCAATATTCAGTGTGTCAAACAAAATATATGCAAGAGTCAGTGACAGCAGCATAAATGCTAATTGATAGGATGCTGGGAATGATTTTGTACCAAGTGCTAATCAGGCTGTTTTTCCACTTAGCAGCGTTACCGCTCAATAACTGACAACTTTTAGATTATCTTGAATTTGTTGCAAATCTGCTGTGCTTTCCAAATGACTTTGACATTTCTGGTCAGCACGGAATCTAGAAAACTCAAGTATGAGGTTTCCATGTAGCTAGACTCAGTAAAAAAAATTCATTTCCCATAATAAGAATTGGTGAGAATACCTATATGGAATATTACAGCTTATGTTTTTTTAACTTACAAAATTTAAATGTGTTCAGGCTATTGAGAAATGCCGTTTAATGGTTTGACAAGTCGGGTTCTGAACATCTTGAGATATTTTTTTTTTTTTTCTTCTTTGTCCAAGTAAAGACAAGACACATGTATGCACACATTTCTGGGAGGGCTGCACTTTCTTATTTCTCCTTGCACGCATATGTTCCTTTTGCATTAGTAATTATTATGATGCTATAGCCAAATCAGCGTAATTTATTTGTGTACAGAAAGCTATACAAAAATCTTGTACTTGATAGACCTACACAGAAAACCTAATGCAGCAGAAATTTTGTCCTGCAACCCTGCCTCACTAGGAAGGAATGCGATTCAGCACCTTTGTTGGTACAGGACTTCAAAAGTGTCTCTTTCTGCTGTGGTATTAAAATGAAATCTGTGGCATTCACAATCAACAAGATGTTCATTTCGCTCTAGTTCATATGTATCCATTCAGTCTAATATTTGCTATCCTACACTTTGAATCATTTTAAATAAACCAGGAAAAGGAAAACTTTCTTGGAGTGGAAATAGTGAGACAGCACAGGGCGCAGAGGGTCAGGGCCTGTCAGGTCCATCTCACCAGCCTGCAGGTAGGAGGCATTAGGAATAGCTGTAGAAGGCATTCAGAAATGTGTGGGTATTTATTAACATTTCACAAGTGTTGGAGTATGTACGTGGCATGACTGATGCTGATCATGAATGTAGGTTAATTACAAGTCATTAGTAAATCAATAAACTGTGTCAATCCTGATTTGCTTTAAACTACATGAACTTGAGCAGTTTTTCCCTGTGACAGATATCAAGAGTATAATGGTATTACCATGAAAGACTGTGACAAATAGATAATACTTAAGTAAACTGCTTTTACAGAAATGTATAATTTATAATGTTAGGATGGAGTCTCTGCCAGAAGTAATATTTTTTTTAAAGGTATACTTTGGAAATGTGGTGGGGGGTTGGAAATTTTACATCTTTATTTTTTGATTGTCCAAAGTGCTGGTAAAATTTTGTTAATACTAAGAAATAACTGAAACTATGAAATAGAAATATGACTTGTAT